>NC_090727.1:8204309-8241809 GCF_036898095.1 Palaemon carinicauda | reverse complement strand
GGTGTACAGTTTTGATAATTAATTGGCTATTCAATTGTCATATTGAATGCATGATGCAAAAAAATATTACCGTATGTTGATTGCTGTTGGGTCCGCAATCCGTGTTTGGCGAGATGAATATTCTATTTGATTTTTTTCTTATTTTTTTTTTAAAGATAATGTTATGTGGCCAAACGCCTTTTATGTGAGAAATCCGCAAAATACAAAATATGCGTGGATAAAAAGGATATGTGGCAGGAGAGTCCAGTTGAAATATGTTTGATAAAAGGACGAAAAAAGTCCGGTAAGATGGTAAAGATATTAAAGACTCTTTAGGAATTGTTCTTCCATAGGAATCTTTAAGAAAAAGGTTGATAGAAGATAGACATTGGTTTGTTGGGCTGAATTAATAATTGTCCTAAGATCTTCGAATTAGATTTTAAGTAGCTTTAATGTGAAAAAAAAATAAAGTTGGCTGTTTTATTAAATATTTGACGTAATATGAATATTATCAGTTTTAGAATACCTTTAAATCGGCTGTTTTATTAAATGTGCTACGTAATATGAACTATTTTCAGTTTTAAAATAACTTTAAATCGGGTGTTTTATTAAATGTACGACGTAACATGAAATATTTTGTTTTAAAATAACTTTGAATCGGATGTTTTATTAAATGTGCGACGTAACTTGAACTATTTTAAATTTTAAAATACCCTTTTCTAGACAAAATTTTGTGTGGGTGAATAAGCTTATACACACATTCTTATTAGAAAAAAAGTTCCTCTCACGCTAGCAATTCTTCGTTTGGAATACAATATGTTACAATAGAAAATAAATCTTAAATTGTCACTTATATTAAATGTACGACGTAATTTTAACTTTTTAATCCTGAAATGCCTTTCTCAAGAGAAATTCTTTTCGTGTGGATGAATAAGCTTATACACACAACCACTCTTTCTTATCTGAAGAAAGTTCCTCTCTCGCTAGCAATTCCTCGTTTCTGCTGGATATCTCTTATAGGCCATTTTGACGATGTTGATGAGGCATTCATCAAGATATGTCACGCGAGTAGACCCTCGGGACCCTCCCGAGGTCTCGACCCGGGATTGTTGAGGCAACAAGTGATTTCAAGGACCCGCTCTCCAGTTTAAGGTATCGCTGACAGGTCCCCGATTAAGAGAACGCTTCGGCCGTTCTCTTCTCTTTCTCTCTTTCACTCTTTGTTCCTGCCGACATTTTCTCTGAAGTTGGGTTTCTTTGTGAAGACGAAGGAAAGTCTCTCTCTCTCTCTCTCTCTCTCTCTCTCTCTCTCTCTCAATTCTGTTTTCTTGTGAAGACGAAGAAAAGTCTCTCTCTCTCTCTCTCTCTCTCTCTCTCTCTCTCTCTCTCTCAATATTGTTTTCTTGTGAAGACGAAAGAAATTTATCTCTCTCTCTCTCTCTCTCTCTCTCTCTCTCTCTCTCAATTGGTTTTTTTTTGTGAAGACGAAATTCTCTCTCTCTCTCTCTCTCTCTCTCTCTCTCTCTTGGGTGTCAACTCATAACAAATTCTTTCTTGATAGGAAGTGATTGACTCGTATATTCACAGACTATTTGATTTGTAAAATTAAAAAGGAATTTACAAATGCAGTCATTGCTTTTAAGACTATATTTATATGTTAGATAAGGTCGGGAGACTGAATAGGGGAAAATGTTTCAAGAATACAAGTTAAAGTTTGATTTACGATTGTTAGGTGTGTTTTTTTTCATATTCAAATAAGCAATATATTTTAATACATTAATGACTTGATTCTCTTACCGACCTCGGGATCAGAGTCACAAGGCGAAACCACTCTAAGACAATAGCATCTGGACGTCCGGGAATCGAACCCTGGTCCAGGATACTTGTATGACATTGACAGTACCATTTAGCCGCTGTCACTGCCATGCAAGTATCCTGGACCAGGGTTTGATTCCTGGCCGGTCAAATGCTTTTGTCTTTGAGTGGTTTCGACTTGGGCTCTGATCCCGAGGTCGGTAATAGAATCAAGACATTAATGCATTTGAATATGAAAAAGCACGTATAAATGTGCAAATGTTTATTATGTATATATATATATAAATTATATATATATATATATATATATATATAAATATGTATATATATATATATATATATATATTCTGCTTTCTTACAGGATCCTCCAAAATGATGTTCACAAACCCCAAGGTATTTATTGAATAATAATTTTTAAAAAGGAAATTTGTACAGGGTTTACAACTGCAATAAATGAATTTTATGTTTTTTTAAATATTAGTATCATATATTAAAGTTAGGCAGAATGTCCATCTATTCTGTTTTCAATGTTATGTTAATGGGGATACAGGTCGATAGACAACTAACTAGTGTGTGATGAGAAGACTTGATAAGTAATAGGTTGGCATAGGCATTTGCCACCCATTGAGATACTACCATTAGTTATAAATCCATGTAAGGTGCGGCCCATTTCTTTGACAATACATACACCGAATAGTCTGTCATAATACTTACACATTCTCCTTTTTCGTCACACACCGGGCGATACTTCATACTTTCACTTAAGTGGGTAGCTACTGTAACTGTTCAAAGGTTAAGCTTGCCCAGATAGCTACTGTAACTGCTCAAAGCTTAATCTTGCCCACATAAGGGTAAAAGAAACACTTGATCTAAGGTAAACAGTGTAGTTCTTCTAAGAGGCCATTTTGAAGTCAAACCAATGTTCTCTAGTCTAGAATAGGATCATAGCTTCTACTGTATACCATGGTCTTGGGTTACAGTTATCCTGATCGAAGGTATACAAAAGCCCATTTTCATGTTGGTTTGCTCTTCCTCTTCCGAGTGTGTTGGGCTGACTTGAATGAAGCCTTGGACGTCTGGCGAGTTATAAAGTAGTCACATTTCTTCACCTTTTTATTTATCATCATCTTTTATCTTTCTTTTCTAACTTATTATTAATGTCCTTCTCTCCATATATACTCTTGTTCATCCTATTAATTTTCTTTTACAGTTTATTCTTTACGCCCCTGTTTCTATTTCGGTACTAGTCTTCTTTCTCTATTGTAGGTATCTACTTTTCAAGCTTGGGTTGCAGCTTGGCTGGTAATGATTATTACAATAATTGCCACTTAGAATAATTAGGCTAGTTTATTGGATACCCCATCTCCTATGAAAACCATACCATCAATGAAAAATAAGTTCGTATTGCAGAAAGTTACCATTAACGTCTCATCACATTTTCACTCTGGGCCCTACAGATAATATGGTCTTAATTGCAGTAATTGGTTAACAGAGTTTAATATAGGGTCGTATGGCGTTACACAAGGTAAATTGCTTAATCAAATTATTGGTAATTAATTTATGGAATTAATTCCTATATAGTTAATGTAATTTCTCATTAGTAGATTCATTCAAGGATGCGTATTAAAAAAAAAAATCATAGTATGTACAAGAGTGATTTCTAGTGTTCATAGTAACATTGCTTTTCTTGTGTATATTTTAAGAACTCAGTTACTAGGCACTGGTTGATCAATATATTATTTTGCGTTTGTTATGAGAATAATGAAAGTGATATTCCTTTTTATTTTGGTAACTATAGTTACCATAAAGTCAAAAACTAATGGTGAAAGCAATATTTAAAACAATTATGATTGCAATCATCTTTACTGGGAAGATAGATTTATACATGCATTCGTATGATTTCGTATTCATATGTAAATATACAAATAGTGCATCTACATTTATGCCAAAGGTTACAAGGAAGGGGTGATAAAAATAGAGAAGGATAAAGAAATAAGACGATTAAGCAAAAGGAATAAAGGATTATTCGACGGGGTTGACCTGAGGGGAAAAGATATGATAAAAGAAGAATAAAAAATATGAAAGAAGATTCAACAGAAAATTTTTAAATGCAAAACGAAAACTTTTGATCAAGCGATATAAGATTAAATTCTATCTTCCATGTCAAATACAAATTTTACGGAAATTTGTATAAGTTGAGGGAAAAAAATTAAAAATATGTTGTGAAAAAAAAAAAAATCAGTGGAATAGCTGGGAGGTACTGAAAGGAGTGGAAGAGAAATGGAATTGGCAAAAAGGGGAAAATTTATTAGGAATATGGATGAGTTGACGGAGTTTGGGAGTAGTTAATGCATGGTAAGGGAGTTGACAGACATTATAAAGGTAGTTAAATTGTAATAATTAAAAGATATATTGAGACGTAAAGTAAGTGGAAAACTTCACGAAGATTGAGAGGCGTAAAAGGATAGTAGCAATGCTAGTATTAGTTAAGAATGAAGGCTAAGAGTTTGAAAGGTATGCATACATGGTGGAAGAGTTAACAGACTAGTAGGTGTACTAACTGCTGGGAAAGTTGAGACATTGTGAAATGTGAAGTGCAATAATCATATGGAGGTGTTGAAGCTTTGACGTCTTTCAAGCAAAATATAAAAAAAATGACTGCTTAATGTCTAGATAGATTTGCACACACACACTCAAACACACACACACACACACACACACAGATTCAACCCTCCCCATCCCTCCCCCTTTCCTCGTGGGGTAACTTCCCCTCTCACCAGGGTATGACTGCTCCCTCTCCTCGTACCGAGTAGTTATGCGTCTGACAGTGTTACAGAGCGTGACCGGAAATACATATACATACATACATATATATATAGCTAGACATGCTCCTTATACAGGGGATATATATATATATATATATATATATATGCTTATATGTGGTAGTAAAACTTCAAATGTTCAAACTTCAAGCAAATGTTTTTATGTTGAGCAGGCTGACATAAGACTCGTTTTTTATAGCTTATATATGTAAGAACTGTTTTAATGTTGTTATTGTTCTTAAAATATCATTTTGTTTTAATGTTACTGTTCTTGAAATATATTGTTTTAATGTTACTGTTCTTAAACTATTTTATTTTAATTTTCTATTTCTTTTCACATTGTTTATTTATTTCCTTTCCTAAATGGACTATTTTTCCTTGTTGGAGCCTTTGGGCTTACAGCATCCTGTTTTTTCAACTAGGGTTGTAGCGCAGCAAGTATTATTATTATTATTAATAATAATAATAATAATAATAATAATAATGATAATAATAATAATAATACACACACATATATATATGTGTGTATATATATATATATATATATATGTGTGTGTGTGTGTGTGTGTGTGTAAACACATGTGTTTATATATATATATATATATATATACATATATATAATATATGTATATATACATACATATAATATATGTATACATACATATAATATATGTATATATATATATATATATATATATATACTTACACTCACACACACACACACACACGAAATGGAAACGATCGCCAGAGAGCGAAAAAGCGATTGATAGAAGGCTTGTTTTAAAAGAGGCTCTGGGTCCGACGGGGGAAAAGCTCCATCATGGCCTTGGAGGCTGTGGAGAGAGATGACTGCATTTTTGTGCAGTCCGTTCCCAACTGATGAGGGAGAAAATGACTGCGACGTGTTCAAATACTGCCCGCCCTAATATTCTGGCTCCTTTTCTTTCTCTCTTCTTTCTTTCTCTTGAGACGTCTCCACTGATTTTTGCTTCCTTTGGGGTTTTGAAAGATTCTCTCTCTCTCTCTCTCTCTCTCTCTCTCTCTCTCTCTCTCTCTCATACGTTTGATTGGCTTTTGTCACTTTACATGATTTGTTGTCTTTGTAATCTCATTAAATTGTGCACCTTTTTGCTTAATATATGATTTTTTATTTATTCAATAAATATGTATCATTTAATATTTTCGTTAACGACTTTATTCTAAGCCTTAGAATTATTTAATACATTTGTAATTTCTTCTTATTTTCCTGTTGAATATTGTATTCTCTAAGTAATTCACCACTTGATTATCATTATGCTATTTATTTACTAATGCATTATTGTACATTCTTCCATAGAATCCTAAAAAAAACATTCAGTAATTTTTTCTCAAAGTTTTGTAATTCTGAAATACTTGCTTACCATTATGCCTTTTATTTACTAATGCAAAATTGTACATTCTTTCTCAGAATCTAAATAAACGAACATTCAATAAATGTTTCAGAAAGTTTTGTAATTCTGATTTAGGACATGATATTATTATATGAATTGAAAAAAAAAACGGATATTCAATAAATGTTACACAAAGTGTTTATAAATCTGGTTTATCATATATATCATTGCATAAATATTAGAAATTAATCTTAGGAGAGGTAAATTAGAGGTATAGTCAATTTCTTTTAGCGAGGCATATTTGCACCGACTCGCAGCGGTGCCTTTTTAGCTCGGAAAAGTTTCCTGATCGCTGATTGGTTGGACAAGATAATTCTAACCAATCAGCGATCAGGAAACTTTTCCGAGCTAAAAGGGCACCGTTGTGAGTCGGTGCAAATATGCCTCGCTAAAAGAATTTGACTATAGTTAACCCAACAGAGCTGTCTGTAGTATACGCTGCGTGGGTGCATGCTAGTTTGGCAAATCTCTTTCTTCTCTTTTAAGCTTATCGTGATTGGGTCATCCCATTTTTGGATGCATTAGGATGAATGTTGCCTCGTCCATCACAGCTCATTTGTCCTTTTTCGGTGGGAATGTTGCATCAGCTGCAGCTGGCGTCAAAGTAATGAGGTACTTTATTTAGCTTCTTGTAATTTTGAGCTTCAAGAAACTGTCTTGGGCCACTTCTTTTACCTCACACATCCTTAATTATTTTTTTATTTAGGATATTTTTTATTCTAATTCAATGGGAGTCCTAATTTTTTTTTTTTTCCGATATTTTTTTTTTTTTTTTGTCAAAACATGGACGATCCAGTTCAGCGATTTCTACTCTCCTTCGGCTCTCGACCTTTGAAATTTTCTTTCTGCTCCCGTTTTCTGAACTTAACCTTTTCTCTTTCACTAATGTGATCTAACGCATCCATTGCAGTTAACCGTCACCGTCCTTTCTACCCTTTTCTGTATTTTTCTTAATTTGTAGATTGATAAGTCGATCAAGGTGCCCTCACCATCGGCCTCGGGTATTGAAAGGCATAGCCGATTTACTTGTTTTTTAAAAACGAAACACAAAAGAAGCAAGATATTTCTGCAATCCAAAAGCGTATGACTTAAAGAACTATTCTTTTACACTACATATTTAGATCGGTTTTACGACATTGACGACTTAGGTATACAGAAACTCCCAATATTTATAATTTAGTGATATTGGGGGAGGCGGCACAAATGGCAGCCAGACGCCATTACCAATAATATTTTCATAGTCACCTAAAAGGGCTCTGGGTAAAGGGCTACGTACATATCGCTCTAAAATGAACACCTAGTAACCTGCAACAAACATTATGAGTTAACTTTAATCTGCAATAGGTTATAGTAGGACTACCCATCCCCTGTTCTCACCGGCGCGGTAAAGATACCATCCCTCCTTTGGACGGGGATCGCGCCGATAATAAACACGGTCTCGAATCTAGGGATTAGAAGTGCCCATTTTCATTTATTAATAACTATCCAATCTCTTCATTCAAAGCCTCTCCGCTTCACCCGCTCTCCTCGTAAAAGGAACCTTTTTCACGGTTATCACGACGTTAAAGTCGAGATATCTGTGTCATGAAAAGGGAATTACAATCTTTAGGATTTTTATGGTGATACTTTAGTATCTCTTGAAAGATTCTTTTAGTATTTTACTATCTTCGTAGTTCGGCCTTTAATATTATTTTATTGCATGTTGTGGTTCGTTATCACGCCTTATTTCGGCGGCTGGTGTAAGAGGAACGGGCACATCAGCTGTTAAGTAATATTCCTAATCTGGACTATTGCTTAGGTCATTTTGCGGGGGGGGGGTTGATGGCCGGGTGGTTGGGATGGGGGAGTGGGGGGGGGGGGGGGGGGGGTTGATGGCCGGGTGGTTGGGATGGGGGAGTGGGGGGGGGGGGGGGGTGCTGGTGACTGATACAATGTTGCTCTGGAAGAAAATGAAAACTTATCAACTTGATAAAGTATGTATGATTTTGTTTTACTTTTTTTATTTATGGTTTTGTATTTTTTTTTAAGTTGATGTAGGGCCCAAAACCGCCTATATTTATCCCAAATCATTTAAATTTATAGCTCTGTTAATATATCATTCTATTCCTCTGTATTTTTATCGAGTTCAGAAAATTGCCCTCGAGTATTAAGCTAAAAAGTATATAAGTTAAGAATGAACTTATAATGTTGTCAGAATTTTTTTTTTCTAAATGAATATAGAATGGTCTTCACATCTAACTGAGTTAAGAATTACAGTAGATATTACTAAATTTATTAGCTTATTTAACGAGTGAAACTTTTAAATGTAAAAGTCAATCATATCATCATTGCAACCTAATTCCAAATAGTGTGGTAAATGTTCACAGTGCTAACATACATATAAAAATATATTACTTTGGACTTAATTTACCAAGAGTAAGAATGCCAGATTTCAATACGCGAAATTAAGAAAAAAAATCTTTATATGCTTCCGGTAATAACTAAAAGTGTCTCGTCAGCAGTTAAGTCGTCATTAACTCGTGAACCGATCGCTAAGATTTTGTCCTTTACAGTGTATCAGAAGCATGTTCGCGACGACACAGTTTAGTAAGAAATACCAGTCAATGTCGGCACAAAAGTCGTTGAATATCCATGTAGTAGTGCGTAGGGACAGTAACTTCACTCGGTAAATATCTGGTGATAACCGACGAATTTGTATTCTAAAGCGTCATTGTCTCCGTAAAGGGATCAAAGCGTAACATCGATAATATTCTCGATAGTATTGGGTGCAGATAGAGTACCTCTTGAATGCCGTATTTGAAGCCAAGATATAAACTTCATCTAGCTTACCAAGGCTGTTGTAGGGTCTTCGTAAGTCATAAAGATAAGCTGAACGAAAACTAGTTCAAGCACCTGAACAGGGAACGAGAAGCGAGTTGCAGATTAGCGTCCATGCTTGTCAGACGCAGGGAAATATGAGGACATCTCGATTTCACAGTTTATTATCACCTCCAAATTTAGAACCCTGAATTGTATAGTCTTCCCCATCGTCATCCCTTCTCCTTAACGTCCCACTCTCCTCCTCCTCAATTCATCTTATCCTCTATTTCCACCCTTTCTCTTTCTCTGTCTCCATCTCAGAAGAATAGGATAGCCCAGTAAAATTGAATTTCCGTCATCCAAATCTTAGATTTTACAGCCCAGTTCCATTTTGAAGCGTATTCCGGAGATACCCATCGACTGCGGCTTTTCGAAAGGGAAGGGCCGAATAAAGTGGAAGCTCTGACCAAAATGTAACATCTTCTGTCAGTTTACAAGGAACTGGAATGAAAACTTACGAAGATTATTCAGAGCGCTGTTTCGTGTTGTGAAAGAATTATTCGTTTTCTTGCACAAGCCGCTGCTAGGAACATGCACGCAGGGGTCTTCTGTTCTTGTAAAGGAAGGATTTACTTTGAACGGATGTTTATGTATGCGTGTATATATATATATATATATATATACATATACAGTATATATATATATATATATATATTCCCTTGATTATCGCACTGCCATTTGATTATACGTATATATATATATATTATATATGTAATACATATATATACACATATATACATATATATATACATATATATAGATACATATATATAAATATATGTATATATGAATATATATATACTTATATATATAGATATATATGTATATATATACATATATATGTATATATATACATATATATGTATATATATATGTATATATATATATATATATATATATATACATACACGGACGTATAATCAAATGGCAGTGCGATAGGTAAGGGAATGTAGGATAGCCATGAAGAAAGCAATAGACCTGCTTCTTCAAGGAAGCACGATAAAAGGAGATAAGATGGACAGGTTAATGGAGAGAATTCCAGAGCATGCAAGTAAAATTAAAATAAGTCATTGAACCGTATAATCCAATTCTTATGCATTCTCGTAAAGGATACATAAGAAGAGGTGACCTGATGGGTGTCTCAAGGCCCCAGACGAAAGGAAGAGAAAGTCTTCCTTGACCGCGACTGAACAGTGACTGAAATCGTACTCGATAGAATGAGTTTGAGTAGTTATCCGTTGACGTCCAGGAGAAGGTTCGAGAAATGAAGAGAGTGGAATAATTGATTGAAGAAATTGCTTAAGAACAGATTCTATAAAGGGATAGGAAAAAAAAAGAAAGCACCCTAAATTTGCAACACTTAAAGGTTTAAAGGCCGCTCATGAATTGCAGGGGCAAGGGACAGTGACATTGTGCTAACGAGCAGGACAATGCCATGTATATATATGATCAGCCCCCAAGCCCCCTCTCCACCCAATCTAGGACCAAGGAGCGCCAGGCAATGGCTGCTGATGACTCAGCAGATAGATCTATAAGCTCCCCCATACTCCCATTCATAGCTCACAAGGATGGTGAGGTTGCAGCGACCAAAGGAACTAACGAGTTTGAGCGGGACTTTAATCCCAGTCTGGCGTTCACCAGTCAGGGACGTTATCACATCGGCCACCACAATCCCAAAGGGGGAATAAGTAAATCTAAAATGAAGCTTTGATAACTGAGACGAAGAAAAGATTTTTCAATATGCTCTCCACGGCACGTTAGTAGCAACGTTGGCACCAAAAATATTAACTGTGGTCTAGTGTACGATTGGATTTTAATTCTAGAAAATTGCTGAAAAATTCAATGTTACTTAGAAATATAAAATTTGACTAAACTTATTTGATCTTTTTGGGATATGGTTATAAGAGTAGAGTTATCATATGAGGATTGGATCAAGTTGGTCATGAGAGAAGGGTTGGGAGGTAAATGAAGGAAAGAAATGAAGGGTTGAATCATCAAGAAAACCGTTGATGGGAGATGAAGTAGAATAGACCAAGTCAACTATAAAAAGTGTTTGCCATCACACCCATTCACCACTTACAAAGGATGTGCTTGCACAAACACGGATATTATACATTCATGACTGACAGTGTATTTGGGGCTTTAAGGTATCTACGGATACGACGGTCGGTAAAAGCGAGCGTCTTGGGTCCCCCGGGGGTTAAGTAGGTAAGGATACTGTTCCTAGTTTAGGATAGGTGGAGAACCTTAGATTAAGTGATGTTCTTGTGTTTGGTTTCTTTTAAAATATGGCTTTTAAGTCACAAATTTTGAAATTTTACACCCGGTGGCCTGATTAGTAATGTCTCTGCCTGGTGTTTGCCAGTCGGTGGTTCGAGTCCCGCTCAGACTCGTTAGTGCCATTAGTGTCTGCAACCTTACCATCCTTGTGAGCTAAGGTTGGGGGGTTTGGGGGAGCCTATAGGTCTATCTGCTGAGTCATCGGCAGCCACTGCCTGGCCCTTCCTGGGGTGGAGAGGAGGCTTGGGCGCTGATCATATAATATATGGTCAGTCTCTAAGGCATTGTCCTGATTGCTTGGGCAATGTCACTGTCCCTTGCCTCTGCCATTCATGAGCGACCTTTCAACCTTTAAGGCACCTGAAAAACCTTGAAGATCTGCCATTGCACTTTTCATGTGGAGGATCACAGAATCTAACGCATAAAAGTCCTTTTCACGTTAAATAACATTAATGGACTTGACCATTTCCTTCTGCAACACTTTCCATTGCCATCTCTGACCATTGCAGAAAAGTAAGAATAAAACCTGTTGTTTCGTAATCCTTTGCTCTGGGACATTTTATTTAGCAATTTTACCTAGCAGCCTTGGTGCTTATGGCATCACAGTGATCTTAAAAGACAACACTGTTTCATTTTCTAATTTTGTTTCTCTCTCTCTCTCTCTCTCTCTCTCTCTCTCTCTCTCTCTCCCCCCCTTGTTAGTGTTCTTAAAATATTTTGTTTTGATTGTTCATATATATATATATATATATATATAGATATATATATATATATATATATATATAAATAAAATGTCCCATTTCAACGGATAATGAGAAATCGGAACATGGGTTTTTCCACTTCCTTACAAAAAGGTCTGTGAATACACTTTACACAACCCGATACTCTCAGACGAGTACCTTGTTCTGATGATCGCTGGAGTGGTGCTGATTACCCCTCGGCAAGCAATGCAATGTTGCTCTGTCAGTATGCTGAATTGTTAGATTTTGTGGATTTCTCCACTGTGATGGAAATATACTATCACGAATAGACTTTCAACATACTACCCTATGAGACTTGGCCCACGTCATCTTTTACAGAGTTCAGTGATCGCGCACTACAATTTGTGACAGTCATAGTACTCTTAAATAGGTCATTAATCTCTCTGTATAAAACACACATTTTGCATACAAGGATTAGGACATATATATAGCCAGACACTTGTTCTTTATTATATGGGGAAAATGTGGTTCAAATGTCTATTGAAATTGTGTTGGTTAGGTTAGATTAAAGTGGTCTTACGTCAGTACGTCACCTTGTCCGAAGAGAGCCTGAGATATATTTTTGGACAGGGAATAAGAGGTAGGGTATGGACATCTTAACTCTGACTATCCAACAGTGACAGACTTAGAAACGTGTTTCACTCCTTGCAGGGAAGTTAGAAAGGGGTTGTTTTTATCTGTTTATCATTGTTTATTTAGCTTCAAAATATCAGAACACATGAAGGGGAATTTAATGCAATTAGGAGCGTAGAGTAGATTTTGAATTGGATTTGAAACGAATCCAATTTTTATTTGGGAAGTAGCGCTCAAAGTAAGGAATATTTAGATTTGATTTTAGTCTGGAATCCAATATTCAGTTGGATTGGTATAGAGAGAGAGAGAGAGAGAGAGAGAGAGAGAGAGAGATAGAGAGAGAGAGAGAGAGAGAGAGAGAGAGAGAGAGAGAGAGAATCTTGGGGTTTAGTGCTATTTCATTCCTATTCATAGGTTTTGCTTAGTACTTGAATGGCTTCTAGTATCTAATCCCCTTCAGATATCTATACAATTAACTTTAAGGAAACATCAGAAATATGACATTTACTCAAAACATTTTAGGAATTTTTTTTCCATCTCATTCCGGTTTCAATACAAGACTTTGTAGTTTTTGTTTTCAGGTTGGTATATTTTCTCTAATTAACTGTTACACAGAGAGACAGGCACATAAACACACGTGACCAATCTCCCTTATACATTATAATAAAGAGCAAGTGCCTGGATATATATATATATATATATATATGTATATATGTATATATATATATATATATATATATATATATACAGGTCGCTGAGTGACAAGACGTATAACTACTAGAGTCTCCCGGTCCCTGGGAGTAGGAATGAGAGGGAGTAGTCGTACACTGGTGAGCGGGGTTGTAGTTAGGAAAGGAGACGGGGTCAGAAAGGTTGAATCTATGTGTATGTGCGCGTGTGCGTATATGTGCATATCTATCTAAAAATTTATCCTTCATTTTTGACGGGCTACGTACACTAGTAAAAAAATAACCAATAAGAAGGTCCAAGAGAGATTAATCACAATAGATCAGAAGTGACAGTGTATCTCTTGGGAGCGTAGCTATATGATTAATTCCTTTTCCAATTACATCCTCGAGGTACTTCCCTCGGTCGTAAGCTTTGATAGAATGTATTAAGTCTAGAGATCATTCGTTTGCTTTACTGGATTAGCGAAGCGGAATAAATGTT
This sequence comes from Palaemon carinicauda, assembly GCF_036898095.1. Lineage (NCBI taxonomy): Eukaryota > Metazoa > Arthropoda > Malacostraca > Decapoda > Palaemonidae > Palaemon > Palaemon carinicauda. The sequence continues at coordinate 8,228,120 of NC_090727.1, read as the reverse complement.
GTTTTTCATTAAAGTCACTTACGGGAATTTGTTTGTTTTATTAGACGTTATAGTTTATTTATGACACATTTGTTTATGATGTTGTTAATAGTTTATATATGACATGTCTGTTTTGACGTTGTTACTTATTTTAGAATGATTTATTGTTCATTTGTTCTCTTCATTTATTTATTTCCTTATTTCCTTTCCTCACTGGGCTATTTTTCCTTGTTGGAGCCCCTGGGCTTATAGCATCTTGCTTTTCCAACTAGGGTTGTAGCTTGGATAGTAATAATAATAATAATAATATGGTAGATGCAATAATATTATTCAGTTCAGTGATATTTTATTTTCATAATCGTCTGCTTGATGAGTTTAATAGTGCTAACAATATTAAGATAATGATGTGATAGTAACATTTCTAGTAATCTTTCCTATATAATAAAGTGACAGCGAGACCCCATCTCCTAAATTATTCACAGCATGCCTAGAAGAAGTTTTTGAAAATTTTAATTGAGAAAATGTAGGAATTGATAGATTTTCAGATGATATAGTTGTGTTTAGTAAATCCTGGGAGGAATTGCAAATGATGTTAGAAGATTCGAATAGAGAAAGGAGAAATGTAGGACTGAAAATTAATATGAGTAAAACTAAGATAATGTTCAATGAAAATGCAGAGACAACAAATAAGAGATATGGACGAACCTTTTGAGATTGTTAATGAATATACGTTCTTAGAGCAAACAATAAGTGTTTCCCCAGGACATGAGACCGAAATTAAAAGAAGGATAAGCGTGGCATGGGGAGCTTTTGTAAAATGAAATGAGGTTATTAAAAGTAAAAGGTCACTTTAAATGAAAAGAAAATTATTCAATGAGATAGTGCTACCAGTTTTACCTTATGCATCAGAAACTTCGGTCCTTACTAATCCTTAGAACATGAGCTTGTTACAACTCCGAGAGCTACGGAAAAAATTAATGACAGAAAAAGAGCAACATGGATACGAGAGCAAACTGAAGTAAAGGGTATTCTAATAACATGTAAGAAAAAGAAATGGACCTGGGCAGGATATATAATGAGAATTAAAGATAATAGATGAACATTAAGAATAACGAAACGGGGCCCTAGGGATGGCAAAAGAAGCAACGGAAGGAAGAGAAGACGATGGATTGACGAACTAAGAAAGTATGAGGAGGTGGACTGGCATAGAAAGACCATAAACAGATGCAGGTCGAAGGACATGTCTGAGGCTTTGTTCTGCATTGAACATATATATATATATATATATATATATATATATATATATATATATATATATATATATATATATATATATATATGATATGGTCACTCTTCTCACCTCATCCCTCTGATAGGGTGAGAGGGAGTAGTCATATCCTGGTGAGAGGGTGTTTGCGTGCATATCTAGGTAAATATTTAGCCGTACTTTTTTACGGGTCGCTTACACTAGTAGTAAAAGAAAGAACAGAGCTGATAAAACTGGTAATAGTAATGTTATTATGAAGATAAAAGCATAAACAACAACATAGAAAATCCTTCCACTAATTCTAGCAAAACATCCAGCGCGTCATCCTCACTGGCATTTATCCAGCAAACTAATACAGTGAAATGAGTGTTGATAAAAATATTTTCTAACTAATGATTTCGCGCGGATGTTCGAATAACGTTTTTATGGGTGTAATGCCGGTGGAATGGATTTTAACGTCATGCAATTGTTTAGTTATACGAGTAATTAGGATTTTTAAAATGAACATAGTTTTCGCATTTTTAAGGTGGTAAGGTGTTAAGAACACAAACACACAAACACAAACACACACACACATATATATATGTATATATATTTATATATAGGTATGTATATATGTATGTATGTGCAGTATATGTTTATACTTTTATATATGTATGCATATATATATATATATGTATATATATATATATATATATCTATATATATATGTATATATATATATATATATCTATATATATGTATATATATATATATATATATATGTATATATATATATATATATATATATATATGTGTGTGTGTGTGTATGTATATATGTATGTATGTATGTACATACATACATACATACATACATAATCATAATTTTCTATTTGAAAATTCATCCATGATTTATCAGTTAAATTATTCAAATTGCAGTGGCCGATTAGTTGTATTTATTGTGGATCCACCCATGTTAGGGGTAACAGACACTATGACAACCTCATTTCGTTAAATTTACTTGATCGCATTTCCGTTCAAAATGTTAATTACTTGGTATTATTAAAGTATATATATATATATATATATATATATATATAATGTATACTGTATGTATGTATGCATGTATATGTATAAATGTATGTATGTGTGTATGTATATACTTATATATTGGGAATTATTACTAATTTGTGTAAACGTCCTTTTAATCAAAACGATTTAAGATAGCCATATTGTGATGAACTTCTGTTCGTTGTGTACATTTTACAATTTATCAGGGAATTTTATAACTAAAACATTTTCTAATAAGATTTCTAAGGAGAATGAGAAAGAACTATTATAGAGTGAAGGAGAAACGCTTAGAAAGAAAACCCTGTTTTGACAGTAAGTGGTGACACGTCTCACCAAGACTAACACGGTTGTTCGGTGGGACCATTAACTCCAATGAGCTCTTCGAGTGGAAAATTCGAACCACTTGACATCTTGGAGGCCCACCTTAACTGTAACACTATCTCAGACGAAAGAAAATCGGAAGACGTTATCTCAAGCGTGGGTCACGCGAACTCGCTCAGTCTATTATCATAATTAATGTATACGTGATATGTTAAACCCTCTGATAACACGCTTGAATGCCTCTCGGTCAGTGCTTCCTCAGAGCGAAAAAGGTTGCTCTTCGGATTAGATATTTAGTTGTCTGCTTCCTCGGTCGTATGTTTGAGTCCTTGTTTTTACCTTTGGGGTGTTTTTAGTTTTCTTTCATGACCTTTGTTGTGGCTTGTTTGTGTATGTATGATTACATATAAATACATTTGTGTTCTTTTATTCACCTTTAAATCATTTTCCATGTTAGTAGGATGGCTTCAGACAAAACTATAGTGTCGTTACTGCCAATTCGAGGATAAACAGCCCTGGTAGAAAACTTCCATTGAATTAGTAGCTTCATCGAACGTACTACACAAACTACTCCTCCGGTTGGCAGGTTCATCCTTGTCAAGATTCTTAGGCTGGATGTGTTGTAATAGTCATGTCGCCTCAAGTTCCCCTGTGTCACCCCCAATATCTATAGATTCCAGAACTTCAGGTGTAGAAAAGTTTGGTAGTTAGGAGGGAGGACAGCGAACGGGAGGGGGACGACGGGCTGAGTGAGGGCGCCAGGAAGGGACGGGAGGACGGGCGGAGGGAAGTACGACTTGTTAGAGCTGTCAAGGTGTGTGATGGCAGGGGAAGCACAAAACGTTATGCATGAACTTAAATGCCATATAATATCACACGATCTGATCCCAGTTTTATTATTATGAGAATTCTAATTTATATTTGTTGTGTTATTTGCTATACCATTCTCGCGAACAACTTGTTGACAAAAAGGATCGATGATTAGTTTGGCATTTATTATGTCCCGAGTGAAAAATCTTACGTAAACATATGCTAGGAGTTCTCTCTCTCTCTCTCTCTCTCTCTCTCTCTCTCTCTCTCTCTCTCTCTCTCTCTCTCTCTCTCTCTCTACATATATATATATATATATATATATATATATATATATATATATATATATATATATATATATATATATGTTTGTGTGTGAATGTGTATCGAAAGTGTGATTCTAAAGGCGGGGAAGGAGGCATTTTTTTCGAAAGTAATTCACTGTCAATTCATCATTATCATAATATTTTCGGCAATGATTTCAAGTTATGATTACATTGTTTAGACCCGCTTGTTGTTATTCCACATAACATTCTAACAGAGAAGTTATTGCCTAAAATTCTGAACATTGGTAGAGTTTGGAAATTTTGTCCAGACTGAATAACCTTACTTATACCAATTCACGAGTTCAATAACAACTCATTTTCCTTAGAATGCATATCTGCAATCGGGTTGAAACAATTCACTTTATATGAACAAGTATTTCAGGAAACACTGGTGTTTGTGTGAGCAGTCAATCCTCAGAGAGCAACTACAAATCATCTTCATATTACTTTATATCCTCCCCTAGGTTACATTACGTAAGGTTCGTTTAGGTGTATTTATGGCTTTTCTTGGTCTCGTTAAGTGTTTTTTTTTTCTTTTTTTCTCTCTAAAGATCCGTTTTACATTTACATGTGAAATATTGTGCTGCCACAAATGAGTTCTACTGCCTTTTGTAGATTCTATTAAGACAAGTCACTTAATGCTTACCTCCGCTGAATAAGCTCTGGTTCCAGCTGTTATTTCCTGGTTAATAAGCAATCATATTCAGTTAGTATTAAAGGTGGTTAATAAGAGACATCATAATTTCATAGTTGTGTTTATTTAGATTATAATATGACCTCAGGAGAATAGTGTAAAAACTAGATTACAGTGATATTGATGTAAGGGTTCAATAACGAATTGTGCTTTTGTTTCAAGTGTTCTCAATTTCCAGTGTGATTACTTTTCGAGATGTGGTTGTCGTTTGTCATTTATCATTTGTCCTATGGTGTCATTCCTGTTCATTATGACCTTTGTGTTCCTTTTATATGGACTTTTAAGTTTAATTGTAATGTTTTGTAAATAATTTTTGCTTTATATTAAAATCTTTTTTGATCGTATTCTGATTCAAATACCTTTATTTTGTATTATTATGGTCCATTGAACCCACCTGCTAAAATGGTAAATTACCCTTCTCTCTCAAAACTGTAATAATATATATATATATATATATATATATATATATATATATATATATATATATATATATAAATATTTATATATGTGTATATATTTATATATATATATATGTATATATATTTATTTATATATATTACATATATATTTATATATATATATATATATATATATATATATATATATTATATATATATATATTTATTTATTTATTTATATATCAATATATATATATATATATATATATATATATATATATATATATATATATATATATATATATATTTATATATTTATATATATATATATATATATATATATATATTTATTTATATATATGTATATATTTATTTATACATATATTTATTTATATATTTATTTATATGTATATTTATATATATATATATATTTATATATATATATGTATATATATATTTATATATAAGTATATATATATATATTTATATATATATGTATGTATATATATTTATAAATACATATATATATATATATATATATATATATAAATGTATATATACAAATACATTATATACATGCATACACACACATCACACACACACACACACACACATATATATATATATATATATATATATATATATATATATATATATATATATATATGTGTGTGTGTGTGTGTGTGTGTGTGTGTGTGTGTTTGTGTAATAAATAGGCCACCTTTGGTAACTGAACCTCACAACGGACAATGTCAGGACCCTGTCTAGAGTTTTCATATTAATAGAAATCGTGCAGGTAACAAAAGAATTACGTAGTATCAGTAATAGAATTCCGTGATTGATTATCGAATTAAATAAAAGGTATCAGATGAAGATATTTCAAACGTATCACCAACAAAATCCAATACAAAGGAAGAAAGAAACTTTGTATGATGATCTGGAGATATCTTAAAATACAAAGATTCTATTCGCATTTGTTTACGGTGATTTTCATGTAAAGTAGTCCAATAAAAGAGAGGGAAATCAGCTGTAGGCAAATTCAGAGTTGCCACAAGTAACAACATGGGAGATATGCTTGTAAAATTTAATAAAAAAATCTAATAATCATAAAAATATTTGATATGAATAATCAAAGAAAATGGACATGGAGAAGTCCAATTCTCGAAAAGAAAACCGAAGTAGATTTTATTCTCAGTGAAAAAGTTGATATAATTAATAATGAAACAGTGTTGAAAAAATTAAAGTCAAGTGACTATAGAGTGCTTAGAAGGGAAATTCGTTTATATCTAAGAATAGAAAAAAATAATTTAACAAAAATAAACATTCCTGTAATAAGAGAAAAATTGTTGGAATAGTGTACATGGGTTTTTTTAAGTGCATGTTCATTTAGACATGTCTGTGTAATATATCACACACACACACTTGCTGGAGATCTATGTGTGTGATATCTTACGCAACCATGTCTAAACATGCACTAAGCAAAACCTATGTACACGATTCCGACAATTACAAATTAATAACAGAAAGGAAAAATATCCAGAACATATTATTGGTATTAAACTTCGATCTAGCGAGATTGCATCAATAATAATTCGGTCTCTATCGAGCAATGGGAAGAAACTGGAGAGGGATAAAATTCTTCTTCACCCTATCCCTACCCCCTACCCTTCCCCCTAGCCCTCTCCCATCTCCCCCAACTCTATCATCCGGGAGAGGACGGCATTTCATCTTAACTGTTTTGCAATTAGCAATCGTGTTGAAAGAAACTCAAAGGCTTGAAACGTTGGTTGAAAAAACGAAACAAATTTTACAAATAAGATGAAAATATTATGAGAACTATTTTGAACGCAGCTGTAATTTGTGTGCCAAAGGGAAACAATAAGGAAATTTGAGAAAACCTAAGGATAATCTTCAAATAATAAAAAAGTAGGGAAAACGTGCTGTAGTCAGGATAATATAATGAAAAAATATAATAAAAAAAAAAGAGGCTCAATTGAATAGCTAATGATAAAAGATATTAACTTGGAAAAAAGATGGAGTAGAAATTGAAATTAAATTCAGAAGAATAAAACAGAAGTATTCTTGAACGGAAGCAAAAGACAAACAGAGTCGGCACAGAACACACACACACAAAATAGAAAATGAATGCACCACACAGGACAGCAAAGCACAAAAAAGCTTATGATAAAGGCAATCAGAAAAAAGTAGTCATGAAGAAAAAAGAAGTACTGGCATTTGGTTGAGCCAGTGGTTGCTGACTCGTAAGCCCTCCCCCCACGACAAGGGAGCCAGTATTGGGAGGGAAAAAACCCCCGGAGAAGTCAGACTTCTCCCCTTTCAAAAGTGTTATTCCTAGATTATTAATTTCAAAGGAAATTAATAAGCTAAGAAAATTCCTCACAAATAAAATTGCTACTTGAAATTAAACCCAAACTAAATATTCCCCCTACAGACCGTAGTAACAGTCCACTACCTTATACCAAAGATTACAAACAAACTGAACAAACCTGTTACTGGTCTTACCCACCTTCTGTCCATTTTCTAACATCCTCAGGGTCCTGCTCAATTCCTCCAGAGATGGCCGCCGCTTTACGTCCCTAGACAAGCTCCTGCTGACCAGGTTCTTCAGAACCTGGTTTTCTCCGTATCCAGGTATCTTCTCCATCAGCTTCCCAAAGGAGAAGATGTCCGTCTCTGGGCTCGTTCGTCGGCAATCCTTACTCAGCACTGGGTCATAATGATATGACTCGAAATCCTTAATCGGCCTTGGAAACAGCCTCGTTCCGAATGGCAAACAAAATCCATAATCAATGATAGTGGCCACCAGGTCTTCCGGGCACACTCTCTCTTCGATCATGACATTGCCAGCATGCAAGTCATTATGACCAAGGCCTTTCCTATGGATGTCCCCAAGAATCTCAGCCACCTTAGCCAGCACACCAAAAATCCTCTGCACATCGTCTGCGTATTTACGCATAAACTGACCCAGAGTGTAGCCGCCATTGTAGGACATGGCAATGGCTACATCAGTCTTCGTGTCCCGCCGTCCATACAGAACAGGAACTCCTTCAATTCCAGCCAGCTTCTCTAAACATTCCGCTTCTCTGAAGAAAGCTGCTCTTTGTGCCGGTCTATTATCCTTCAAGACCTTCAGCACACCATCTATCCAAAGTCTCTTGAACCTGATCCTGCATCTGAAGGCCCTTCCATAGGAACCTTCTCCAAGGAGACTTCCTGTCCTGATATCAGTCCGCTTCAGCCTTCTGTGAGGGTCACTTGCGGGTTCCAGCTTCACCTTCTTTGGGGACATCCCTGACTGTTCATCCATCCTTTTTCTCTTCGTACCAGCTTTAGCCATTCTTTCTCCTCCTTTCTTCTCTGCCGCAAGTCGTTTCTTCTTCGGGGAGTTCCCTCTTCTTTCTTCACCATCCTGAGCTTTTCTCTTCAGAGTGTTAGGCATCGTTGCTTCTGATTGAGAACTAGGTCCGCCAAACTTACCTTATGCACAAAGGACCTTCTAAGACTTACCTGCAGTTCTCAATGAACGTGCCAACCGAATCCCTATCTTTATATACCCTAGGTTGGGATATTTCTCCGATTTTTCAATTTTTCAAAATTCCCACGCTTCTGGATACTGTGAAAATCTCTCGGAACCGAAAGTCTTCACCAACAACCATTTACCAACTCCATCTTCAAGAAACCAATATTGATTCTCGCTCATTCCTGACGACCTTCCGGAAACATTCTGGATTACATTGATTTTCCTATCTTTTAAGATTCTCAGGATTCTGAAAGTCTTCGAGTCTCCCTCATTGCTCTAATGAGGGAGACTCGAAGACTTTCAGTATCCTGGGAATCTTAAAAGATAGGAAAATCAATGTAATCCAGAATGTTTCCGGGAGGTCGTCAGGAATGAGCGAGAATCAATATTGGTTTCTTGAAGATGGAGTAGGTAAATGGTTTCTCTGGAGCCAATTCTAGGATAACGTTGACCCTCTATTTCTTGAAATATCTTCTGGCCCTTTTCCCTCGAAATTGCAATAACTATGCATTACGAATATGATAATTTCCTACTAACTTTGCAATTGAGAGAGAGAGAGAGAGAGAGAGAGAGAGAGAGAGAGAGAGAGAGAGAGAGAGAGAGAGAGAGAGATCTGGAATGCTTCGCCAAATGTTCTGCAGACATATCTAAACACGCAATTAGCATACACAGCGAATCAAAATGAACAGCAAAGAAGAAAAATTCCCAAATAGCATAAGAAGAGCAGTTTGATTAATGTCAAGTTAGGAATGAACGATGTGGAAATTGAAGAAGTGGGTAGCTTAGGCAAACCAAGGGAAGAGAGAGAGGGACAGAAACAAAGGCAAAAACTAAGGCCCCTGCTAGTTAAGCTTAAAAGCACTAGGGAAAAATGGGGAATAACTGCAAGAGGGAAACACCTCAAGAAATCAAAAGAGGATTTGAGACAAGTTTTCATGGCACCTGACCTCCCTTTTAAGGGAAGGGAGAAAGAAAGGAAGTTGCAAGAGGAATCGAGAGAGAAAAAAGTAAATGGAGAGCAAAGGTGGTACGTGAAGAGAAAACTAGTAAGAAACGATAATTTTCGTCAAGAAGCGAACGCAATAGTTGGAATAGTGTACATGAGTTTTTCTAAGTGCATGTTCATTTAGACATGGCTGTGTAATATATCACACACACACACTTGCTGGAGATCTATGTGTGTGATATCTTACGCAACCATGTCTAAACATGCACTAAGCAAAACCTATGTACACGATTCCGACAATTACAAATTAATAACAGAAAGGAAAAATATCCAGAACATATTAGTGGTATTAAACTTCGATCTAGCGAGATTGCATCAATAATAATTCGGTCTCTATCGAGCAATGGGAAGAAACGGGAGAGGGATAAAATTCTTCTTCACCCTATCCCTACCCCCTACCCTTCCCCCTAGCCCTCTCCCATCTCCCCCAACTCTATCGTCTGGGCGAGGACGGCATTTCACCTTAACTGTTTCGCAATTAGCAATCGTATTGAAAGAAACTCAAAGGCGAGAAAAGTTTGGTAAAAAAAAAAGGAAACAAAATCTACAAATAAGATGAAAAAATATAGAGAACTATTTTGAACGCAGCTGTAATTTGTGTGCCAAAGGGAAACAATAAGGAAATTTGAGAAAACCTAAGGATAATCTTGAAATAATAAACAAGTAGGGAAAACGTGCTGTAGTCAGGATAATATAATGATTTAGATTATTATTAAGGTGAAAAATATATAAAAAAAAAAAAAGAGGCTCAATTGAATAGCTACTGATAAAAGATATTAACTTGGAAAAAAGATGGAGTAGAAATTGAAATTAAATTCAGAAGAATAAAACAAGTATTCTTGAACGGAAGCAAAAGAAAAACAGATTCGGCACAGAACACACACACACAAAATAGAAAATGAATGCACCACACAGGACAGCAAAGCACAAAAAAGCTTATGATATAGGCAATCAGAAAAAAGTAGTCATGAAGAAAAAAGTAGTCATGAAGAAAAAAGAAGTACTGGCATTTGGTTGAGCCAGTGGTTGCTGACTCGTAAGCCCTCCCCCCACGACAAGGGAGCCAGTATTGGGAGGGAAAAAACCCCCGGAGAAGTCAGACTTCTCCCCTTTCAAAAGTGTTATTCCTAGATTATTAATTTCAAAGGAAATTAATAAGCTAAGAAAATTCCTCACAAATAAAATTGCTACTTGAAATTAAACCCAAACTAAATATTCCCCCTACAGACCGTAGTAACAGTCCACTACCTTATACCAAAGATTACAAACAAACTGAACAAACCTGTTACTGGTCTTACCCACCTTCTGTCCATTTTCTAACATCCTCAGGGTCCTGCTCAATTCCTCCAGAGATGGCCGCCGCTTTACGTCCCTAGACAAGCTCCTGCTGACGAGGTTCTTCAGAACCTGGTTTTCTCCGTATCAGGTATCTTCTCCATCAGCTTCCCAAAGGAGAAGATGTCCGTCTCTGGGCTCGTTCGTCGGCAATCCTTACTCAGCACTGGGTCATAATGATATGACTCGAAATCCTTAATCGGCCTTGGAAACAGCCTCGTTCCGAATGGCAAACAAAATCCATAATCAATGATAGTGGCCACCAGGTCTTCCGGGCACACTCTCTCTTCGATCATGACATTGCCAGCATGCAAGTCATTATGACCAAGGCCTTTCCTATGGATGTCCCCAAGAATCTCAGCCACCTTAGCCAGCACACCAAAAATCCTCTGCACATCGTCTGCGTATTTACGCATAAACTGACCCAGAGTGTAGCCGCCATTGTAGGACATGGCAATGGCTACATCAGTCTTCGTGTCCCGCCGTCCATACAGAACAGGAACTCCTTCAATTCCAGCCAGCTTCTCTAAACATTCCGCTTCTCTGAAGAAAGCTGCTCTTTGTGCCGGTCTATTATCCTTCAAGACCTTCAGCACACCATCTATCCAAAGTCTCTTGAACCTGATCCTGCATCTGAAGGCCCTTCCATAGGAACCTTCTCCAAGGAGACTTCCTGTCCTGATATCAGTCCGCTTCAGCCTTCTGTGAGGGTCACTTGCGGGTTCCAGCTTCACCTTCTTTGGGGACATCCCTGACTGTTCATCCATCCTTTTTCTCTTCGTACCAGCTTTAGCCATTCTTTCTCCTCCTTTCTTCTCTGCCGCAAGTCGTTTCTTCTTCGGGGAGTTCCCTCTTCTTTCTTCACCATCCTGAGCTTTTCTCTTCAGAGTGTTAGGCATCGTTGCTTCTGATTGAGAACTAGGTCCGCCAAACTTACCTTATGCACAAAGGACCTTCTAAGACTTACCTGCAGTTCTCAATGAACGTGCCAACCGAATCCCTATCTTTATATACCCTAGGTTGGGATATTTCTCCGATTTTTCAATTTTTCAAAATTCCCACGCTTCTGGATACTGTGAAAATCTCTCGGAACCGAAAGTCTTCACCAACAACCATTTACCAACTCCATCTTCAAGAAACCAATATTGATTCTCGCTCATTCCTGACGACCTTCCGGAAACATTCTGGATTACATTGATTTTCCTATCTTTTAAGATTCTCAGGATTCTGAAAGTCTTCGAGTCTCCCTCATTGCTCTAATGAGGGAGACTCGAAGACTTTCAGTATCCTGGGAATCTTAAAAGATAGGAAAATCAATGTAATCCAGAATGTTTCCGGGAGGTCGTCAGGAATGAGCGAGAATCAATATTGGTTTCTTGAAGATGGAGTAGGTAAATGGTTTCTCTGGAGCCAATTCTAGGATAACGTTGACCCTCTATTTCTTGAAATATCTTCTGGCCCTTTTCCCTCGAAATTGCAATAACTATGCATTACGAATATGATAATTTCCTACTAACTTTGCAATTGAGAGAGAGAGAGAGAGAGAGAGAGAGAGAGAGAGAGAGAGAGAGAGAGAGAGAGAGAGAGAGATCTGGAATGCTTCGCCAAATGTTCTGCAGACATATCTAAACACGCAATTAGCATACACAGCGAATCAAAATGAACAGCAAAGAAGAAAAATTCCCAAATAGCATAAGAAGAGCAGTTTGATTAATGTCAAGTTAGGAATGAACGATGTGGAAATTGAAGAAGTGGGTAGCTTAGGCAAACCAAGGGAAGAGAGAGAGGGACAGAAACAAAGGCAAAAACTAAGGCCCCTGCTAGTTAAGCTTAAAAGCACTAGGGAAAAATGGGGAATAACTGCAAGAGGGAAACACCTCAAGAAATCAAAAGAGGATTTGAGACAAGTTTTCATGGCACCTGACCTCCCTTTTAAGGGAAGGGAGAAAGAAAGGAAGTTGCAAGAGGAATCGAGAGAGAAAAAAGTAAATGGAGAGCAAAGGTGGTACGTGAAGAGAAAACTAGTAAGAAACGATAATTTTCGTCAAGAAGCGAACGCAATAGTTGGAATAGTGTACATGAGTTTTTCTAAGTGCATGTTCATTTAGACATGGCTGTGTAATATATCACACACACACACTTGCTGGAGATCTATGTGTGTGATATCTTACGCAACCATGTCTAAACATGCACTAAGCAAAACCTATGTACACGATTCCGACAATTACAAATTAATAACAGAAAGGAAAAATATCCAGAACATATTAGTGGTATTAAACTTCGATCTAGCGAGATTGCATCAATAATAATTCGGTCTCTATCGAGCAATGGGAAGAAACGGGACAGGGATAAAATTCTTCTTCACCCTATCCCTACCCCCTACCCTTCCCCCTAGCCCTCTCCCATCTCCCCCAACTCTATCGTCTGGGCGAGGACGGCATTTCACCTTAACTGTTTCGCAATTAGCAATCGTATTGAAAGAAACTCAAAGGCGAGAAAAGTTTGGTAAAAAAAAAGGAAACAAAATCTACAAATAAGATGAAAAAATATAGAGAACTATTTTGAACGCAGCTGTAATTTGTGTGCCAAAGGGAAACAATAAGGAAATTTGAGAAAACCTAAGGATAATCTTGAAATAATAAACAAGTAGGGAAAACGTGCTGTAGTCAGGATAATATAATGATTTAGATTATTATTAAGGTGAAAAATATAAAAAAAAAAAAAGAGGCTCAATTGAATAGCTACTGATAAAAGATATTAACTTGGAAAAAAGATGGAGTAGAAATTGAAATTAAATTCAGAAGAATAAAACAAGTATTCTTGAACGGAAGCAAAAGAAAAACAGATTCGGCACAGAACACACACACACAAAATAGAAAATGAATGCACCACACAGGACAGCAAAGCACAAAAAAGCTTATGATATAGGCAATCAGAAAAAAGTAGTCATGAAGAAAAAAGTAGTCATGAAGAAAAAAGAAGTACTGGCATTTGGTTGAGCCAGTGGTTGCTGACTCGTAAGCCCTCCCCCCACGACAAGGGAGCCAGTATTGGGAGGGAAAAAACCCCCGGAGAAGTCAGACTTCTCCCCTTTCAAAAGTGTTATTCCTAGATTATTAATTTCAAAGGAAATTAATAAGCTAAGAAAATTCCTCACAAATAAAATTGCTACTTGAAATTAAACCCAAACTAAATATTCCCCCTACAGACCGTAGTAACAGTCCACTACCTTATACCAAAGATTACAAACAAACTGAACAAACCTGTTACTGGTCTTACCCACCTTCTGTCCATTTTCTAACATCCTGAGGGTCCTGCTCAATTCCTGCAGAGATGGCCGCCGCTTTACGTCCCTAGACAAGCTCCTGCTGACGAGGTTCTTCAGAACCTGGTTTTCTCCGTATCCAGGTATCTTCTCCATCAGCTTCCCAAAGGAGAAGATGTCCGTCTCTGGGCTCGTTCGTCGGCAATCCTTACTCAGCACTGGGTCATAATGATATGACTCGAAATCCTTAATCGGCCTTGGAAACAGCCTCGTTCCGAATGGCAAACAAAATCCAAAATCAATTATAGTGGCCTCCAGGTCTTCCGGGCACACACTCTCTTCGATCATCACATTGCCAGCATGTAAGTCATTATGACCAAGGCCTTTCCTATGGATGTCCCCAAGAATCTCAGCCACCTTAGCCAGCACACCAAAAATCCTCTGCACATCGTCTGCGTATTTACGCATAAACTGACCCAGAGTGTAGCCGCCATTGTAGGACATGGCAATGGCTACATCAGTCTTCGTGTCCCGCCGTCCATACAGAACAGGAACTCCTTCAATTCCAGCCAGCTTCTGTAAACATTCCGCTTCTCTGAAGAAAGCTGCTCTTTGTGCCGGTCTATTATCCTTCAAGACCTTCAGCACACCATCTATCCAAAGTCTCTTGAACCTGATCCTGCATCTGAAGGCCCTTCCGTAGGAACCTTCTCCAAGGAGTCTTCCTGTCCTGATATCAGTCCGCTTCAGCCTTCTGTGAGGGTCACTTGCGGGTTCCAGCTTCACCTTCTTTGGGGACATCCCTGACTGTTCATCCATCCTTTTTCTCTTCGTACCAGCTTTAGCCATTCTTTCTCCTCCTTTCTTCTGTGCCGCAAGTCGCTTCTTCTTCGGGGAGTTCCCTCTTCCTTTCTTCACCATCCTGAGCTTTTCTCTTCAGAGTGTTAGGCATCGTTGCTTCTGATTGAGAACTAGGTCCGCCAAACTTACCTTATGCACAAAGGACCTTCTAAGACTTACCTGCAGTTCTCAATGAACGTGCCAACCGAATCCCTATCTTTATATACCCTAGGTTGGGATATTTCTCCGATTTTTCAATTTTTCAAAATTCCCACGCTTCTGGATACTGTGAAAATCTCTCGGAACCGAAAGTCTTCACCAACAACCATTTACCAACTCCATCTTCAAGAAACCAATATTGATTCTCGCTCATTCCTGACGACCTTCCGGAAACATTCTGGATTACATTGATTTTCCTATCTTTTAAGATTCTCAGGATTCTGAAAGTCTTCGAGTCTCCCTCATTGCTCTAATGAGGGAGACTCGAAGACTTTCAGTATCCTGGGAATCTTAAAAGATAGGAAAATCAGTGTAATCCAGAATGTTTCCGGGAGGTCGTCAGGAATGAGCGAGAATCAATATTGGTTTCTTGAAGATGGAGTAGGTAAATGGTTTCTCTGGAGCCAATTCTAGGATAACGTTGACCCTCTATTTCTTGAAATATTTTCTGGCCCTTTTCCCTCGAAATTGGCAATAACTATGCATTACGAATATGATAATTTCCTACTAACTTTGCAATTGAGAGAGAGAGAGAGAGAGAGAGAGAGAGAGAGAGAGAGAGAGAGAGAGAGAGAGAGAGAGAGATCTGGAATGCTTCGCCAAATGTTCTGCAGACATATCTAAACACGCAATTAGCATACACAGCGAATCAAAATGAACAGCAAAGAAGAAAAATTCCCAAATAGCATAAGAAGAGCAGTTTGATTAATGTCAAGTTAGGAATGAACGATGTGGAAATTGAAGAAGTGGGTAGCTTAGGCAAACCAAGGGAAGAGAGAGAGGGACAGAAACAAAGGCAAAAACCAAGGCCCCTGCTAGTTAAGCTTAAAAGCACTAGGGAAAAATGGGGAATAACTGCAAGAGGGAAACACCTCAAGAAATCAAAAGAGGATTTGAGACAAGTTTTCATGGCACCTGACCTCCCTTTTAAGGGAAGGGAGAAAGAAAGGAAGTTGCAAGAGGAATCGAGAGAGAAAAAAGTGAATGGAGAGCAAAGGTGGTACGTGAAGAGAAAACTAGTAAGAAACGATAATTTTCGTCAAGAAGCGAACGCAATAGTTGGAATAGTGTACATGGGTTTTTCTAAGTGCATGTTCATTTAGACATGGCTGTGTAATATATCACACACACATGCTGGAGATCTATATGTGTGATATCTTACGCAACCATGTCTAAACATGCACTAAGCAAAACCTATGTACACGATTCCGACAATTACAAACTAATAACAGAAAGGAAAAATATCCAGAACATATTAGTGGTATTAAACTTCGATCTACCGAGATTGCATCAATAATAATTCGGTCTCTATCGAGCAATGGGAAGAAACGGGACAGGGATAAAATTCTTCTTCACCCTATCCCTACCCCCTACCCTTCCCCCTAGCCCTCTCCCATCTCCCCCAACTCTATCGTCTGGGCGAGGACGGCATTTCACCTTAACTGTTTCGCAATTAGCAATCGTATTGAAAGAAACTCAAAGGCGAGAAAAGTTTGGTAAAAAAAGGAAACAAAATCTACAAATAAGATGAAAAAATATAGAGAACTATTTTGAACGCAGCTGTAATTTGTGTGCCAAAGGGAAACAATAAGGAAATTTGAGAAAATCTAAGGATAATCTTGAAATAATAAACAAGTAGGGAAAACGTGCTGTAGTCAGGATAATATAATGATTTAGATTATTATTAAGGTGAAAAATATATATAGAAAAAAAAGAGGCTCAATTGAATAGCTACTGATAAAAGATATTAACTTGGAAAAAAGATCGAGTAGAAATTGAAATTAAATTCAGAAGAATAAAACAAGTATTCTTGAACGGAAGCAAAAGAAAAACAGATTCGGCACAGAACACACACACACAAAATAGAAAATGAATGCACCACACAGGACAGTAAAGCACAAAAAAGCTTATGATATAGGCAATCAGAAAAAAGTAGTCATGAAGAAAAAAGTAGTCATGAAGAAAAAAGAAGTACTGGCATTTGGTTGAGCCAGTGGTTGCTGACTCGTAAGCCCTCCCCCCACGACAAGGGAGCCAGTATTGGGAGGGAAAAAACCCCCGGAGAAGTCAGACTTCTCCCCTTTCAAAAGTGTTATTCCTAGATTATTAATTTCAAAGGAAATTAATAAGCTAAGAAAATTCCTCACAAATAAAATTGCTACTTGAAATTAAACCCAAACTAAATATTCCCCCTACAGACCGTAGTAACAGTCCACTACCTTATACCAAAGATTACAAACAAACTGAACAAACCTGTTACTGGTCTTACCCACCTTCTGTCCATTTTCTAACATCCTCAGGGTCCTGCTCAATTCCTGCAGAGATGGCCGCCGCTTTACGTCCCTAGACAAGCTCCTGCTGACCAGGTTCTTCAGAACCTGGTTTTCTCCGTATCCAGGTATCTTCTCCATCAGCTTCCCAAAGGAGAAGATGTCCGTCTCTGGGCTCGTTCGTCGGCAATCCTTACTCAGCACTGGGTCATAATGATATGACTCGAAATCCTTAATCGGCCTTGGAAACAGCCTCGTTCCGAATGGCAAACAAAATCCAAAATCAATTATAGTGGCCTCCAGGTCTTCCGGGCACACACTCTCTTCGATCATCACATTGCCAGCATGTAAGTCATTATGACCAAGGCCTTTCCTATGGATGTCCCCAAGAATCTCAGCCACCTTAGCCAGCACACCAAAAATCCTCTGCACATCGTCTGCGTATTTACGCATAAACTGACCCAGAGTGTAGCCGCCATTGTAGGACATGGCAATGGCTACATCAGTCTTCGTGTCCCGCCGTCCATACAGAACAGGAACTCCTTCAATTCCAGCCAGCTTCTGTAAACATTCCGCTTCTCTGAAGAAAGCTGCTCTTTGTGCCGGTCTATTATCCTTCAAGACCTTCAGCACACCATCTATCCAAAGTCTCTTGAACCTGATCCTGCATCTGAAGGCCCTTCCGTAGGAACCTTCTCCAAGGAGTCTTCCTGTCCTGATATCAGTCCGCTTCAGCCTTCTGTGAGGGTCACTTGCGGGTTCCAGCTTCACCTTCTTTGGGGACATCCCTGACTGTTCATCCATCCTTTTTCTCTTCGTACCAGCTTTAGCCATTCTTTCTCCTCCTTTCTTCTGTGCCGCAAGTCGCTTCTTCTTCGGGGAGTTCCCTCTTCTTTCTTCACCATCCTGAGCTTTTCTCTTCAGAGTGTTAGGCATCGTTGCTTCTGATTGAGAACTAGGTCCGCCAAACTTACCTTATGCACAAAGGACCTTCTAAGACTTACCTGCAGTTCTCAATGAACGTGCCAACCGAATCCCTATCTTTATATACCCTAGGTTGGGATATTTCTCCGATTTTTCAATTTTTCAAAATTCCCACGCTTCTGGATACTGTGAAAATCTCTCGGAACCGAAAGTCTTCACCAACAACCATTTACCAACTCCATCTTCAAGAAACCAATATTGATTCTCGCTCATTCCTGACGACCTTCCGGAAACATTCTGGATTACATTGATTTTCCTATCTTTTAAGATTCTCAGGATTCTGAAAGTCTTCGAGTCTCCCTCATTGCTCTAATGAGGGAGACTCGAAGACTTTCGGTATCCTGGGAATCTTAAAAGATAGGAAAATCAGTGTAATCCAGAATGTTTCCGGGAGGTCGTCAGGAATGAGCGAGAATCAATATTGGTTTCTTGAAGATGGAGTAGGTAAATGGTTTCTCTGGAGCCAATTCTAGGATAACGTTGACCCTCTATTTCTTGAAATATTTTCTGGCCCTATTCTCTCGAAATTGGCAATCACTATACATTACGAATATGATAATTTTCTACTAACTTTGCAATTGAGAGAGAGAGAGAGAGAGAGAGAGAGAGAGAGAGAGAGAGAGAGAGAGAGAGAGAGAGAGAGAGATCTAGAATGCTTCGCCAAATGTTCTGCAGACATATCTAAACACGCAATTAGCATACACAGCGAATCAAAATGAACAGCAAAGAAGAAAAATTCCCAAAATAGCATAAGAAGAGCAGTTTGATTAATGTCAAGTTAGGAATGAACGATGTGGAAATAGAAGAAGTGGGTAGCTTAGGCAAACCAAGGGAAGAGAGAGAGGGACAGAAACAAAGGCAAAAACCAAGGCCCCTGCTAGTTGAGCTTAAAAGCACTAGGGAAAAATGGGGAATAACTGCAAGAGGGAAACACCTCAAGAAATCAAAAGAGGATTTGAGACAAGTTTTCATGGCACCTGACCTCCCTTTTAAGGGAAGGGAGAAAGAAAGGAAGTTGCAAGAGGAATCGAGAGAGAAAAAAGTAAATGGAGAGCAAAGGTGGTACGTGAAGAGAAAACTAGTAAGAAACGATAATTTTCGTCAAGAAGCGAACGCAATAGTTGGAATAGTGTACATGGGTTTTTCTAAGTGCATGTTCATTTAGACATGGCTGTGTAATATATCACACACACATGCTGGAGATCTATATGTGTGATATCTTACGCAACCATGTCTAAACATGCACTAAGCAAAACCTATGTACACGATTCCGACAATTACAAACTAATAACAGAAAGGAAAAATATCCAGAACATATTAGTGGTATTAAACTTCGATCTACCGAGATTGCATCAATATTAATTCGGTCTCTATCGAGCAATGGGAAGAAACGGGACAGGGATAAAATTCTTCTTCACCCTATCCCTACCCCCTACCCTTCCCCCTAGACCTCTCCCATCTCCCCCAACTCTATCGTCTGGGCGAGGACGGCATTTCACCTTAACTGTTTCGCAATTAGCAATCGTATTGAAAGAAACTCAAAGGCGAGAAAAGTTTGGTAAAAAAAGGAAACAAAATCTACAAATAAGATGAAAAAATATAGAGAACTATTTTGAACGCAGCTGTAATTTGTGTGCCAAAGGGAAGCAATAAGGAAATTTGAGAAAATCTAAGGATAATCTTGAAATAATAAACAAGTAGGGAAAACGTGCTGTAGTCAGGATAATATAATGATTTAGATTATTATTAAGGTGAAAAATATATATAGAAAAAAAAAGAGGCTCAATTGAATAGCTACTGATAAAAGATATTAACTTGGAAAAAAGATAGAGTAGAAATTGAAATTAAATTCAGAAGAATAAAACAAGTATTCTTGAACGGAAGCAAAAGAAAAACAGATTCGGCACAGAACACACACACACAAAATAGAAAATGAATGCACCACACAGGACAGTAAAGCACAAAAAAGCTTATGATATAGGCAATCAGAAAAAAGTAGTCATGAAGAAAAAAGAAGTACTGGCATTTGGTTGAGCCAGTGGTTGCTGACTCGTAAGCCCTCCCCCCACGACAAGGGAGCCAGTATTGGGAGGGAAAAAACCCCCGGAGAAGTCAGACTTCTCCCCTTTCAAAAGTGTTATTCCTAGATTATTAATTTCAAAGGAAATTAATAAGCTAAGAAAATTCCTCACAAATAAAATTGCTACTTGAAATTAAACCCAAACTAAATATTCCCCCTACAGACCGTAGTAACAGTCCACTACCTTATACCAAAGATTACAAACAAACTGAACAAACCTGTTACTGGTCTTACCCACCTTCTGTCCATTTTCTAACATCCTGAGGGTCCTGCTCGATTCCTGCAGAGATGGCCGCCGCTTTACGTCCCTAGACAAGCTCCTGCTGACGAGGTTCTTCAGAACCTGGTTTTCTCCGTATCCAGGTATCTTCTCCATCAGCTTCCCAAAGGAGAAGATGTCCGTCTCTGGGCTCGTTCGTCGGCAATCCTTACTCAGCACTGGGTCATAATGATATGACTCGAAATCCTTAATCGGCCTTGGAAACAGCCTCGTTCCGAATGGCAAACAAAATCCAAAATCAATTATAGTGGCCTCCAGGTCTTCCTGGCACACACTCTCTTCGATCATCACATTGCCAGCATGTAAGTCATTATGACCAAGGCCTTTCCTATGGATGTCCCCAAGAATCTCAGCCACCTTAGCCAGCACACCAAAAATCCTCTGCACATCGTCTGCGTATTTACGCATAAACTGACCCA
Organism: Palaemon carinicauda; assembly: GCF_036898095.1. Taxonomy (NCBI): domain Eukaryota; kingdom Metazoa; phylum Arthropoda; class Malacostraca; order Decapoda; family Palaemonidae; genus Palaemon; species Palaemon carinicauda. The sequence continues at coordinate 8,207,036 of NC_090727.1, read as the reverse complement.
GAGTGTAGCCGCCATTGTAGGACATGGCAATGGCTACATCAGTCTTCGTGTCCCGCCGTCCATACAGAACAGGAACTCCTTCAATTCCAGCCAGCTTCTGTAAACATTCCGCTTCTCTGAAGAAAGCTGCTCTTTGTGCCGGTCTATTATCCTTCAAGACCTTCAGCACACCATCTATCCAAAGTCTCTTGAACCTGATCCTGCATCTGAAGGCCCTTCCGTAGGAACCTTCTCCAAGGAGTCTTCCTGTCCTGATATCAGTCCGCTTCAGCCTTCTGTGAGGGTCACTTGCGGGTTCCAGCTTCACCTTCTTTGGGGACATCCCTGACTGTTCATCCATCCTTTTTCTCTTCGTACCAGCTTTAGCCATTCTTTCTCCTCCTTTCTTCTGTGCCGCAAGTCGCTTCTTCTTCGGGGAGTTCCCTCTTCCTTCTTCACCCTCCTGAGCTTTCCTCTTCAGAGTGTTAGGCATCGTTGCTTCTGATTGAGAACTAGGTCCGCCAAACTTACCTTATGCACAAAGGACCCTCTAAGACTTACCTGCAGTTCTCAATGAACGTGCCAACCGAATCCCTATCTTTATATACCCTAGGTTGGGATATTTCTCCGATTTTTCAATTTTTCAAAATTCCCACGCTTCTGGATACTGTGAAAATCTCTCGGAACCGAAAGTCTTCACCAACAACCATTTACCAACTCCATCTTCAAGAAACCAATATTGATTCTCGCTCATTCCTGACGACCTTCCGGAAACATTCTGGATTACATTGATTTTCCTATCTTTTAAGATTCTCAGGATTCTGAAAGTCTTCGAGTCTCCCTCATTGCTCTAATGAGGGAGACTCGAAGACTTTCAGTATCCTGGGAATCTTAAAAGATAGGAAAATCAGTGTAATCCAGAATGTTTCCGGGAGGTCGTCAGGAATGAGCGAGAATCAGTATTGGTTTCTTGAAGATGGAGTAGGTAAATGGTTTCTCTGGAGCCAATTCTAGGATAACGTTGACCCTCTATTTCTTGAAATATTTTCTGGCCCTATTCTCTCGAAATTGGCAATCACTATACATTACGAATATGATAATTTCCTACTAAGTTTGCAATTGAGAGAGAGAGAGAGAGAGAGAGAGAGAGAGAGAGAGAGAGAGAGAGAGAGAGAGAGAGAGAGAGAGAGAGAGAGAGAGTGTTCTGGAATGATTCGCTAAATGTTCCGCAGACATATCTAAACACGCAATTAGCATACACAGCTAATCAAAATGAACAGTAAAGAAGAAAAATTCCCCAATAACATAAGAAGAGCAGCAGCGACATCAAACTTGACTCCATCCAAGTTTCATTGAAATCTTGGATGGACTAAAGCCAGACTATTACAAAGCTATGATGAGAAGTGATATATGTAAGAATACACTAGTGAACTGCTACAAAGAGGAATTAGCCAGTAACGAAAAACCCAAATGCTGGAAAGAATCCAGAACAAAAATGTTAAAAAGGAAAACAAACCAACAGCAAAGGAATTGAGACCAATAGCACTCTCAAATGTATCGTATAAAATATACATGGCTTTTATCAAGGATGAAATAGAAGGACACCTAAAAAGTAATAATGCCATAGAGGATTGTCAAGCGGGATTTACAGAGGGAGGAAGGATTGAGGGTAATATATTCATCTTAAAGTACATGGTCGAAGAAGCTTACAAAAATAAGAAAAAACTCATAGTTGCCTCCTTAGATTTCAAAAAAGCTTTTGATTCCATAAAAAGGGAAGCACTGATAGAAACATTAAAGCAATATAAAGTTCATATTAGTATAATAAACTCTATAGCTGAAGTATATGTGGGAGACTCTACTACATTAGACATAGGGGAAAGAGTAGAACAAAAATTGAGCGTAAGTAGTAGAATAAAGCAAGGCTGTACTGACTCTACAACATTGTTCAAATCAATTACTTATCAGATTATAGAACAAGTAGAAAAGGAAGGTAATGGTTTTAAAAATGATATTATAAAGCTAGTAGTAATATTTTTAGCTGATGATGTCCTAGTGCTTGCAGAGAGTATAGAGGATGCTGAATTGAACATAAAGGAAGTGATAGATATAGGAAAGCAGTGTGGTTTAGACATAAATAGAGATAAAAGTAGTATACTTATATATAATATGAAGGAGAAACCAGATAACATAGAGGGAATAAGAGTAGTAAGCAATATTAAATACCTAGGTATCAAGGTAGATACTGTAGGAATATGTTCAAAACACAGAAAAGTGAAATGATAGTTAAGGCTCAAAGGCTAGCTAATCTTACATATTCAATCATAGAAAAAGAGTTGCAATAACATGCTGATAGGGAAAACATACTGGAAAAGTGTAGCGCTACCTTCTATATTATATGGAACAAATGTAATTAACGGGAACTGAAATAGAAAAGTTGCAGAGAACTGAGAATGGAGTGTATAGAAGGATATTAAGGGGGGGGGGCGTGTAAAGAATACAGCAATTGTAGCCTTGAGAGGGGATGTAGGAGCATCTGCTATGAAAACAAGGGTAATGGATGGAAAGCTGAGAGTGCTATACTGGTGATATTTTTAAATTTATTTCAGAAACAGCTCTTCTGAAAGCTATTTAAATTTCATAAGGACATCTTCGCTTTTTTGGTTTTAAATTGAATACCCCTTTTATTTCTTTATTAATAACAAACGACCTTCGATGTCAGGATGCCAGAAAACTCCAAATCAATCA
>NC_090727.1:8188338-8193338 GCF_036898095.1 Palaemon carinicauda | reverse complement strand
GTTGTGCTATGGGTAGCCCTATGGGGCCTAGTCTCGCAAATGTCTTTCTTGGCTATTATGAAAACGGCTATTATGAAAACATCTGGTTAAATGAATGCCCTGCCGATTTTAAACCTCTTTTTTATAGACGGTATGTCGACGACACGTTTTTATTATTTCGTAGCCCAAGTCATGTCCAATTGTTTTTAAACTATTTGAATTCCAAACACCAAAATATAAATTTTACTAGTGAAGTGGAAATGGATGGTAACATATCTTTCCTTGACATCAACATTCATAAATTTGGTACTGGGTTTAACACATCTGTCTACAGGAAACCAACGTTCACAGGCTTATGCACTAAATTCTCCTCTTTTATTCCTATACAATATAAGAGAAATCTTGTCTGTACTCTTACTTATAGAGCGTATAACCTTTGCTCTAATTACCTAAACATTCATAAGGAACTGATGTATATTAAAAAATTACTTTGCAACAATAGATTCCCGTATAATTTTACTGATACTTATATAGGGAAAACGCTGAGCAAACTCACGCTACCACCATGTGAAAAGAAACTAATTGCTCCTCGGAAAAATATCTTCTTTTCTATTCCATATCTGGGGTCCCACAAGTCTAAAATAAGAAATCATTGCAGTAGAATTGTGCGTGAATTTTATCCTCACGTATCATTGTAGATCGCGATTCCCCCCCCCCCCCCCCCCCCCCCCCCCCACCAATGCTAGGAGCGAGACCGGGTCTCAGATGATCTTTGTTCGGGTGTCATACATAAATATAAGTGTGATCGCTGTAATGCATCATATATTGGAAAAAGTGAAAGACATTACCGTGCAAGATTGTCTGAGCACTTCGGTCGTTCACCTAGAACGGGTAATTATATGGCAAAACACCACATTCAGCCATCAGAGACCATTGTCTAAGTGAGGACCACCCAATGTCCAAGGGGAATTTTTCCATCTTAGCCACTTCGCAGAGAAACCAAACCTAGACCGGGCAACGTATGAATTAAATTGTGTTTAATTTTATTTCGTATGAGTTTATAGCGCTGGCGCTTTGATCTTTTATTGTGTACTTAGATTGATTTTATAGTTTTGTTATTTTCTTATTTTTATTTCATATAGTTTTTATATGTTCATTTTAAATTTTCTGTTTTAAATATTTATCATACTTTGTTTTAACTTATACAATGTATTCTATTTCAGGATCTGATGATGGAAATAGATTTTCCGAAAACTCAGCAATAAACATGTATATCATAACCCTGGTACTATTATTCATATATAAATGTGTATGTATTGTATATATATATACATATAGATATAATGTGTGTATGTACTATATATATATATATATATATATATATATATATATATATATATATATATATATAGTATATATGTATGTATGTATGTATATATACACATACACACATATATATATACGTGTGTTGTATTGTATATATATATATATATATATATATATATATATATATATATATATATATATATATATATATATATATATATATATGTTAATCAGTTTAGCCAACTATTTTCACGTCTATACTAATAAAAAAAGATTTAGAGTGTCAGTCTAAATATTATGCAAAAGAAAGCATAACAAAAATAAAATCTGTGGTGATGAAATAATTTTTGCTCGACAATCTTTCAAAATTAAAGAATAACATTTCCTCTATTGCTTTTCTAATTTATGCTAATTAACTTGAGTATTTACAGCTCAAACATTTACTGGAGAGGAAATTAAAGACTACATTAAATATTCTCATTAATAAGAAATGGCAACCCATTTCGTAATGAACCACTGAATCATTAAAAATTACAGGAAGGAAAGACAATTCGCCGAACTTAAAAAGTTTTCGTTCCTTTGTTCCTGTTATTAGTTTAGCGAATTGTAATTTAGAATTTTCCCTCATTTGTTTCTAGATTTTTTCTGCGAAACATTTTTAATTTTCTTACACATCAAACACGATTGTAAAACAAAGTTCTTATCTCAATAATAATTTTATTTCACCACTGTAATACATATTCAACATTCTAAATTTTACAATAAAACTTAAAAACATCTATTCAAAGTTCTTAGTAATAGAGAGAGAGAGAGAGAGAGAGAGAGAGAGAGAGAGAGAGAGAGAGAGAGAGAGATGACAAAAAAATGCTAGCGGTACTTTTATAAATAATGATCATATTTAGAATAACCTTAGATTTATAGATAAATAATTTCGCAGATCAGGTATTCTTTGCCAATTATAACTTACATACATATATATACATATTTATATATATAAATACATTATATATATATATATATATATATATATATATATATATATATATATAGAGAGAGAGAGAGAGAGAGAGAGAGAGAGAGAGAGAGAGAGAGAGAGAGAGAGAGAGAGAATATATATATATAAATATATATATATATATATATATATATATATATATAGAGAGAGAGAGAGAGAGAGAGAGAGAGAGAGAGAGAGAGAGAGAGAGAGAGAGAGAGAAATGTTTTTTTCTAACAGGGGTGGTTCCATGAGATAACAAGGAAAGTGTTACTGTCACATGCATCCTTTCACTGCTGGGGCACGGATGGACATCCTATAGCCTATACAGTAAAATATACCACAACTTCTATATATATACACAAACACAATCCTACTACTAGTACCTTTTATCAAATATACGTGCATTTGTAATTAGCAAAAAGCACCCCTTAACGTCTTAAATCATTCACGGTAGATTAGAGAAAAACTAATCTGCAAATATCAGATAAAATTAGAATACCTTGTTTTACATAGGTGCTCTAGATAAAATTACCCCCCCCCCCAAAAAAAAAAAAAAAACCGAAAGGTACTAACCTAAGACAGATAGCATCCGATTACCAACCTTCTGTAAAGTCGTTAACCTTTTGGACTTCGACTATAAGACTAAATTTAACTTTGGTCAAAGAAAAAAAAAAGAGAAATTCGTTAGTTACAGAGAATCTATGGTATGGTAAGCAACTCTTTTAATGTGGAAGAAGCTCGAATAAATTTACATTCTTCACATCTTTAGTGACTTTGGCCTACAAAGCAATTAATTCTATGTCGTATATAATTTCGCCATATAATGCGTGATATTTTTAATAACAGACGCGTCATGACAAGAGCGGTAGGCCTATAAGTAAATTTCAGATTTCACTTCAGTTTAGAAAACGAAAGCTTTGTACTTTCTGCGAGTATGCCATTTTATCATTATCTTTGCTTGCTTTCAACTTCTCCATAATAAAACATGCTGCATTTTATATGAATATTTATCTTTATTTTTAGGCGGTGGTCACTAACATCGTAGAATGAAGTCCCTCATTTGAAAATGTCAAAGTTGTCCATAGTTCAGATAAGTTACAACAGTCCTTGTTCCAGTTATCTAGTATTGCGCTTCTAAGATGAAGATTAATATCCTAATACTATCTCTTTGTGTCCATTTGTTTCACGTGAAAGTGAACAGGAAGTAAAATAAAAAACTATTTGAATGTTTCCTACATATTTCCAGCCATTAAAGTTAATCTTATAAAAAGACACTTCTGGGTAATTTCATTTGCATCCATTTCATAAAATTTATTCGGATCACTTACCACTAGTGCGCCAATAGAAAACTTTGCAACCAACCAAATCTTATCATAGTATCATTTATATGTATAAATATTAACATTATCTTTAATTATTTGTCTGTATTATTTCGTCACAGAGATCATGTTTATCAGAAATGATCTACCTGAAGAAATTCTTTAACGGAAAATTAGCATTTCAACCAATCTTATAATTTCATACAAAATCAGCTTCAAGATAAAAGGGAAAAATAAAAATTCTTTTTAAACGGAGAAGTCGGAAGAAGTCTCAATATACTTATAATACTTAATAAAGCTGTCTATTTTTATCTTAGGAAAATATGGGAAAAATAGCAAAAAATTTGTAAGCTTGCAATGAAAATTGACCAATTCCTTTATCAGAATCATATATAGCAGAATAACCACAAATGGCTATTCAACGGTACAAAACCAATAATCTATAGATGAAAAATTTATCATTATATATAGAATAAAAAAAGCAGGATAAATCAATTTCCTTTTCTTGAAATTGAAGTATCATTTCACTACAGACAGAAAGAAAATAAAATAATTAGAGTGATTGTTATTCTGCATACCCAGTGGTAAAAAAAGTTTGCATATTACAATTAATCAGTAATGTGATACTTAATTACGGTTTCTGCATTACTAATGAAGTCTTATTCTTCCATGAACAAACTACTGAAAGTACTTTATGAGGAATAATAACAACAGCAACAATAATAATAATAATAACAATAATAATAATAATAAAACGCCATCAATTGACAAATATAATCCTATTTTGCTGACACGAGAAAAAGAGTAAAAGTTGGTTGCAAGAAGGTTCCAAGGATATTGGAATCTCTATAATGCGTGACGAACGACCTCGCTCAGTCACCCTTGGAGCTAACGACCTCAAAAGACGAAGAATGGAAAATGGCTCTTTCGCGCGATCTGTCATCGTTCAAAAAGAAAAATGCTTTCACAAGATACGTTAGCAGTTGGTGTCGGTAAAGGATCTTGACATAATGAAGGACGATCAGTTTTAGGTAGAGTTGTCTAACCTTAGGTTACCAGAATGGATAAATTTGCTTCCTCTTAGTCGATCCTTTTGTTCTAATCTTTATTTTTATAAAGGTTTGGATATATATTATGACTGGAATTCACTATAATCATTTGTTATTTGGTCGAAAGTTGGAGGTTTACTTGAGTGAAACTTATATATGGAAACAGTAAATAGAAACAAATAATAATAGCGCAAATTAATGTTTAAAGTTTCAACATATTTTCAAGGAATGTAGGTAGCATTAATACGGACAGGAGAAAATTATTTTCAGTAGGAATAATCATAAATATATAAATGAAAGACTAATATCCCAACAAATAGTAATATAGAG
>NC_090727.1:8158338-8183338 GCF_036898095.1 Palaemon carinicauda | reverse complement strand
TTTCTAAGGCAGCAATCCTTAAAAAGAAAGTTTGTTTCGTTGAATTGTTAGGGAAAAGACAATGCGGCCTAACGGAGTTTAGGGGGAAATGTTCAGTCAAAGAAATGGTTATTGGTGTTCTAGAATAAACCAAAATAGCTATCTAGCTTTCCCAGAAGTTCTTCAACCTACTAAAAGAGGAAAGTGGAGAAAACAGAAAAAAAAAAACTGAATAAAATTTTAAATTACATACAATTGAAAATGAATAAATTATACTATAGCAAAATAAAATACCGCAGTGAAATACTTACCGCCATCGTTGTAAACCTCCGGATGTATGTCGATTATCTAGTTTCTCTCTCTCTCTCTCTCTCTCTTCTTTTTTTTTTTTTTTTTTTGAGGTAACCATATAGTCACCGGGCAATACACTCCAAGTCAAACCTTGCACTTGCATAATAACAACTATTAAGGAAAGAAGAGACTTCATTTAGTATCTGCCGTATATATTCTGTCACTTTGCTAAACATTACAATAATACGATTACCATAGTTCCTCAACACTATCCGCCATTTACGATTTATTTTGGGAGATATCAGAAGCGCCAGTTTAAAGAAACATATTGGTAATATGGGATCCTTTTCTGCAATGAATTCTACTTGGAACATTATGAATCTTCAAAGAAAGCCATACTAGCATTCTTGAGTTTTTATGCAGAACGATATAAGGGTAGGTGAGAAACCCCAGCCAAATCATATAATTCAAGTTGGAGGTAATAATCAATAGAGTTGTTGCTTATTTTTAGAAATAGTGATATCTACCGATGAGAAATCGGAAGTAATTTGAACGACAAAATGCATAGTAACACATTTTTAAAGCCTCTCTGAAAATGAAAGAAAACACGCGAAGGCGATGCTCAGAATGAATAAATAACAAGCAGCTCCAACAATTAGGTAAAGCATTTCCTTAGAAAATTCAGAAAAACTATCATTATTAAAAACAAAAATTTGACAGGAAGATTTTTGTAGTAATGCCAGATTAATTAACTGATTGATTATGAGTTATCTGGCATTCTGACATTTAAGGTTATTGACGCCGATATTATTTGTTATAAATAAATAAATAAATAAATGGTAATTCAGTTTAAAACAATAAAAGCAAAAACATCCTTATAACAGTTGAATAACTTTCAGAAGACATGCTTCTGAAATAATTTTTAAAATACCACGAGTATGGTACGACACATCATGACCGAGAATCTTGGCAAGGATAAAGCGGCCATCCTCACCTCGAGCCTCAAACAGATGTCTATTTCGTCACAAGCCGGAAAAAGGGGGGAGGATTGAGTTTGGAGTTGGTATTCCTTACTCGCAAAAGGTCAAGTTTTACAGCAATTCCAATGATTTTTGGTGACCTTCAATAAGAGGGATTGATTCACATATGAGGTTCGAACACAATCTGAGAGAGTCATCTTTTTCTATTGGAGCCCCTAATCAAATTTCGCTTGCTCCAACTGCACCTAATGGGAAGTGATAATAAAAGCATAAGATTTATTATATCCCAATATGTTAAGGCTACAAATAGGCCTACTTAAGCTAGAAACATTTCGTTGGAGTTGCATCAACAAAGAATGAATAAATTTGAGAATTTTATAAACAAAATCTATTTTATCAATGAAATTTCTCAGCATTGTCACATTCCATCATTTGGTAAGAAAATTGATTCTCCCAACGTATTTTCGTTATTCTTTCGTACAAAGATAAGACCATCTTGCATGATTTACGGGGCAGTGCCTCGTGCAGTCATGTCATGAAATATTGCAATTCACATCCGTTGCATTTGTCACTCTTCTTTCTTGTTGCTAAAAATGCTCAACATCGGTAAAACTCCGGAAGGCAACAATGTCTTGAAATAAGATTCTCTTGGTCTTGATCAAGCAGTATCTATGAGCGTATTCTATATTTTGTAGATTGTTCAGGGCAACTCAACTGACTTGAAAGTTCGGTACTCGAAACGCTTCCATACCAAATAAGGCTACCCAACAGGGATACTAGTGTTTAACACCGTCCAAATTTCGTTCTATAACGTTCCGACACTTCCTCTAACTCTCACATCCATTTAACCGTACTTTCCTTCTATTCCATAAGTCATTCTCAGAACAAATCATTCATTCAGGCAGATCCTTGTGACTAGATCTATAATTATCAAACTAATTAATGATAATCATCCGGTGCCGAGAGAATTTCTAGCCATCTAGATTCTCGCATATATTTTTTACAAAATTAATTGAAATCTCTATCATGTTTCCGGTATAAAATAAGTCTAAAATGCCACATAAACCATTGCTTTCAAGGAAAAAAATAGAACACTATACACAACCATATAAAAACTGTTGCTTGGCCTACACACCAACCCTCAATGAAACTTCAAAACCGATTAATGATTTTAAAAAGTTTAAAAGGCTCATTCGGATCCTTTTTCAACTCTAATGAACTCTTTTAGGGGCTAAGCATGATATGGTATCTTTTAAAGAACACACTGGATGTATGCTTTTCAAAAAGGAATTTCAAATGAAGAATTATATTTTCGAATAAGCTTTAGGAAATTAAAGAAACTTGGTCAATATAAAAATCTGTCTTTGAGAAGATGCAATGTTCTAGACCTACTAAAAATCATGCATTATGTTCATAAGCAATAATTTGCACCTTGCAACCATTTTAGCTTTGTCTTTATTGCGAGATTCAGCAACCTCAGGACCACAATTAGGGGATGTGGTCGATGTCAAAAGAAACATTACTTGCTTAGGCAACTATTTTATATTCAATGGCAAATCATATAGATTGTATATTCAACATAAGAAGTAAGGGGGCCCGAATGTTACCCTGAGGAACACCAGAGATTACATTCCTGTACTGATGGGCACCATGACCATCCCAAAAAAAAAAAAAAAAAAAAAAAAAAAAAAAAAAAAAAAAAAAAAAAGGGAAGAGTTGTAAGACCCAGGCCTACATGGCTCAGGACTATGAAACGTGACGTACGAGATGATGAATGGATAATTATTGATTTAAAAGCTCCAGATAGACACAACTGGCGAAATCTAATCGAGGCCCTTTGCGTCAATAGGCGTGGGAAGAGATGATGATGATGGTGATGATGAATAGTTAAACACTACAGAACATAATATTAGGAAATGATACACAAACTTCTATCTTTTCCCGATAGAAAAAAAAGGACATGTCAATTAAAAAAGTCAAAAGCAACACTGAAGTCAAGATAAAACCACACCAAATCATGATCAGAATCTAGGGATTTTGGTACAACACCGGAAATTGTATAACGGGAATCCAGCACCAATGGCTAGTGAAAATCTAACTGAAAACTTGGGGACAAATGATAGCTTTTAGCATACGCATTCACACATCCCAACACTTCGAATGATATGGGATTTATAGAAATTTGGGCAGCAATCATTAGATAAGAACTACCACAGCCACGGTTACTTAATGGAATAACACTACCAATTCCCCGATAAGTTACAAAAATAATGCAGAAATAAGGAAAAATAACAGAAGTTAAGCAGCTACGAAATCAGCTGTCTTCACAATAAAAAAAAAGAAGAAAAAAAAAAAGTTGGCGGAATTTAAAATTAAAAGAGCCGCAGTTTCATTGTCTTAATACAACTATGACCAATTTTAACGGCAAAACATCACTCAAAATAGCGCTCACATTTACTTTAGATTTTATATGTAATCTTGAAAGAGTATGCTCCAGGTACAAGCTGTTCAATCTTAATTACTAACAAAGTGAAAGCATGGTCAGAAGTCCAAACTACAGGACCAACCTTGTATGTTATGACACTGGTAGAGTCAGTTAATACTGGGTCCAAGCAATTGCTAGACTTATGTGTTGCCTCATTTTCAATTTGCTCCTAAGCTTATTCAGATAAAAAGTCATAAGTGCTTAAGCTTTGATATCAGTAGGGGAAACAGAATTAAGCGAATCAATAGGCTGAATATTGAAATCACCTACAAACACAAAAACAGCTTTCTACCATCTTCCTGTATCTTAACCATGATGATAAGAAGACATCGTATAAGTGTAATTGAGATAAATAAAATACAAATCAACTTCAAATCTGCAACAAATCATTACGACTAAAATCTCAAGACATAAAAAGATTTCCAGAAAAAAGTTAATAATGAGAAACTTATGTTTATACAGAAAAGACTCTGTTAGAATGGGATAAAGAAAAAAAAATATTGAATTAACCTCAACATCATTCACATGGATAGGCAAAAAAAAAGAAGCAAAGTGAACACCATTTTCAATTATTTCCTTTTTGTGTTACTATTTTCATTGTAAATGAAGAGTAGCCTATCAGTTTTTCTTATATTCATCTCCTAAAGATTAATTTTATACAAAGAATTCACTTTCCAAATTAAAAGGATATTATCTAGATATAGCAATGAGTATATCCAGTACGCATTTCAATATTATCTTGGATGGAATACAACCATATTTTTATGACTTCTTTTAAATAAAATGGTCAATCAAATTTCCACAAATCATCTCATTCAGCATACTCCCTTTTTTAATACCTTCTAACGGAAAAGAATCCCTTCACATCTGACAAATCATCTTCCCTATTGTACCCTCTTTTTAACGCAGTCTCCTCTTCGAGTTGGGAAGTGTAATTTCACACTTGAGTTCTTGTGCAAATTCTGCTCGTGTTTATTCATGTGTGGCTTTAATGAAGGGAATTGATGCATCCTCAAATGAAACTTCTACTCCAATGACACGTCAATGAGAACCATGCTTTCAATGGACTCTGGTTGGTATCACCTTATATTAACAGACATCAAACTATGAAGTCAGATTACTGGAGCCTGCGTATCAAGAGAGAGAGAGAGAGAGAGAGAGAGAGAGAGAGAGAGAGAGAGAGAGAGAGAGAGTACTAAATATGTGGAACTCCTTCAGCCATTCGTGATATTTGAACTTTACATGAAACTTTTTTGGCGTTACTGTTAACCTATTTTCATATCTGAACACATCATTATTAAAGTTATACTCAGGATCCACTAAGGGCTTTACTTCACAGCCTACAAAAGCACCGTTAATCATTACTAAAACTGCGCTTCTTGATAATAATGAACAAAGAAAAATTTATTTCTATGCACACTTGTTTATGTATTGACTAAGAAAATAATGAGAGAGAGAGAGAGAGAGAGAGAGAGAGAGAGAGAGAGAGAGAGAGAGAGAGAGAGAGAGAGAGAGATATCTCAGTTACTATGTTGCAATTTCTCAAAGAAATCAAATCTCTAGTAAGTAGGCTACATCGATTGACTGGCCTCAAAAGAATTGGCTACCTTAACTAGGTCATCCATAAAGAAAGGTGTATGCTACCGACCTCAATAATAAAAATATTTCTACATATAATAAGGTTAATACTTAATATTCAACGGACTGTCGTAAGATCAGAGTGTATATAAAACAAAAATATTTATTATGCAAGCTGAGAAAATAATATGAATGTTAGGAGTTTTTAATTTCAGGGGATTTTCTAGCTTCATTCACATGAAACCTTTTCAAAATAATTCAAACTTATTTCTGAATGGGTTCAGAAAAGGTCACTCAATAAGCGACAGAGGAAAGGAAAAGGTAATTGCACTTGACCTATATATCAACTATATATATATATATATATATATATATATATATATATATATATATATATATATGTATATATATATACATATATATAAAACAATCTCCCAAAACGCTTCTCCAGCAAAGTCAGACCAAGGAGGACCAGGCCTTACCCAAGGAGTGCAAGGAAGTAACCACTTTTTTTTTTTTTTTTTTTTAATCAGGCTGTTTGTTGACAATAAACTTTTGACCCACAAAATGCAAGTCTCGGGTGTAACCAACATGAAAATGGGGTAAATATTATATGGATTTAATGTGATATAATACTTTTAAAACGATGTCTTTTTCCGTGGGGGAGAGAGGTAAGTACAAATACACTCACGTTTCTCACTACTCTAATATCCAGGAAGGGGTTTATAGCATTCTTGCTGCTCTGCCTGGTGGAAGACTCGCCAAATTCACGGCATGGGGCCACAAACTCATACCCAGAAAAAAAAAAAAAAAAAAAAAAAAACATGTGTCAGTGAACACATATTTTTTTCAGGCCTTGTTATAATATTATAGTGCATGGTGCTGAAAAAGATATATATATATATATATATATATATATATATATATATATATATATATGTATATATATGTATATATATATATATATATATGTGTGTGTGTGTGTGTAGTAGGTTGTCAAGGGCACCAGCCACCCATTGAGGTACTACTGCTAAAGAGTTATGGGGTACTTTGACTGGCCAGACAGTACTGCATTGGATCCTTCTCTTTGGTTACGGTTCACTATCCCTTTGCTTACACATACACCGAATAGTCTGGCCTATTCTTTACATTCTCTCCACTGTCCTCATACACCTGACAACACCAAATATTTCTTCTTCAGTCAAGGGGTTAACTACTCCACTTGTAATTGCTCAGTGGCCACTTTCCTCTTGGTAAGGGTAGAAGAGACTCTTTAGCTATGGCAAGCAGCTCTTCTAGGAGAAGGACACTCCAAAATCAAACCATTGTTCTCTAGTCTTGGGTAGTGCCATAGCCTCTGTACCATGGTCTTCCACTGTCTTGGATTAGAGTTCTCTTGCTTTAGGGTACATTCGGGCACACCATTCTATCGTATTTCTCTTCCTCTTGTTTTGTTAAAGTGTTTATAGTTTATATAGGAAATATTTATTTTAATGTTGTAACTGCCTTAAAATATTTTTTTCCTTGTTTCCTTTCCTCACTAGGCTATTTTCCCTGTTGGGGCCCCTCGGCTTATAGCATCTTGCTTTTCCAACTAGGGTTGTAGCTTAGCAAGTAGTAGTAATAATAATAATAATAATAATAATAATAATAAAAAAATAATAATATATGTGTGTATATACTGTATATATGTATGTATATATATATATATATATATATATATATATATATATATATATATATATATATATATATATATATATATATATCTGTGTGTGTTTAAGTGTTAGCAGCCTCACCCCTTGCTTTTTCATGACAAAACCAAAAAGAATGTGTGTACACATACGAGTTAGTCTCTGTCCGTCTTTTGTTATAGAAATACCAGGTATATTTGGCTGGTGTTCCTTTTCATTGATCCATCAGAATTTATCAGTATATATCATAAACATTCTTGAACATACAGCACATCATTGGCTTCCTATCAACGAGAAAGTTCACTACTGGATAGCCAATATATATATATATATATATATATATATATATATATATATATATATATATACACACATATATATACATATACATATTTACATACATACATATATACACACTTACATATATACTACTGTACGCAACCCATCAAAAATTAGGCTAAACCTTTAGATATGCACACCCAGATTCAATCTTTCCCACCCTCACCCCCTTTCTTGCACACCCAGCATAGTAGCGGCTATGCTCATCCGTACAGTAAAGACCAAGCAACGCCCCCCCCCCCCCCCCCCCCCGCAGGTAAATCTACATGCACACACCTGCTCTTTGGTTATCATATTATCATTCCAAAATTGGAGCTCTGTTTAATCCACATTTTTCTTGCAAAGAATTAAGATCAGAAGATATTTGTGTGGACACCACCAGTTTGTATTTATCGTCTTGCACTCTCTTTAATATTAAGCCGATTAGGCCAACTATAATAATACAATATTAATTTAGAAGAGATTAATTGAATTTTTGTTGTTGGAAAACCAGAACAGGAATGGTAAATGTAGTCACATTTCCTTTATTTGTCTATGTTATGTATTCAAAGGAATTTGTTATTATTGATAACTATTATTTGAATTACTATTATAATTGTTATGATTATTACTAGTAGTATCTTTAGTGGTATTTGATAAAAATATATATTCAAGTTTCTTCAATATGAGCAGCATGTAATTATTTCTAAGGACTTAGTCTACCAAGTAGATATTCAAACAATGTTAGTTTAACTATCAGGAAGCCTTAGGAAGTTTCTAGCTTTGTCATTCACTTTTTCGACCCAGTGGCCCTTTTGTGGTTCAAGCCTTAGGCTATCAGTTTGTATAGAACTTTTGTACACTTACATCGATTCACATAGTCTGTCCTCATACACCTGACAACACTGATTTTACCAAAACAATACTTCTTCGCTCTAGGTATATAATACTGCACTGTAATTGTTCAGTCACTATTTACCTCTTGTTAAGAGTAGAAAAGAATCCTAGCAGTTCTTCTAGGAGGACTCTCCTAAATCAAACCATTGTAGTAAAGTCTTGGGTAGTGCTAATAATAATAATAATAATAATAATAATAATAATAATAATAATAATAATAATAATAAATAATAATAACAATAATAATAATAATAAGCCAAAATGACAAAAAATCAGTAGCCTCTATAAACCCTATCCTTCAGTTGTCATGGATTGCTTTTCTGAAACCAAACATTAATGCCCTTGAAGTTGACTGTTAGTGACTACTGATAACAGTTCAACCAACGAGTTAAATTCAGGTTTGTTTGTATCAAACAATAATATCCTAACAAATGGCATTCAAATTTCTTACCTTAGACAGGCCAAATCTCCCTACACATACTCATATTCAATCTCAAGTACAAATAGTATATAAATTAAATAAAAAATATTCCGTTAATCATACCTCTACCCTCGGTATATCGAAGAACATGACGAAAACATTCTGATCTTTCTTCACTTACCTGGAATAAAAAAAGATAGTAAAATGAATAATAAACTCCTGTTATTTTCGTCAGTAATGGGAATCTTAAAAAACGACCAAAATGATAGAGAATGGATGCAATTATCAAACAAATACATATTTCAACTATCATTAACGATGGTAGAATTTATAATAATAATAATAATAGTAATAAAGATCATTAGCATATTGCTTATGGTAATATGGACCTTTTTCCTTGGACGACTATTCCGTCAACACCAATCAGTATATTCACTAAAGAATTCATTATTGACTTAGCCAATTTCTCGGCATCATTAGATCTTCACGATTCCGGATTCAAATGTTCCACTGATTTCTATGAAATAGGTAAATATGTGATTCCCACAGTGTTGCTTCCCTTCTCTGAGATTGAGAAGCTTACACATTTAGAGTTTTCCATAGCCTAATAACTGACAGAGATGAGTATTTGTTAACAAAGGATTACTCTTCTAATCTTATACTGTATACGATTTTCCTAATCCTTAATTACAATACTTTAAAAAAAAGAACGATTTCTGGAACAAAAATATGAAAGAAATAATATACAAGGGTTAAAAAAAGGGGCAGAAGGAATTTTGAGAAATATTAGTCATATCAATTCAACTATTCGTAGTAGTTGTATCAATCAAGCTCTAATGACCTAACTTTATTACACTATCTAACAGTTGTAACTGCTATCGCTAATGGACTCTTCAGCTTAACAAAGTTTTTCACTTCATAAACACACCATTACCATTTCTGATCAGTTGGGAAATTGAAAAGAGAGAGAGAGAGAGAGAGAGAGAGAGAGAGAGAGAGAGAGAGAGAGAGAGAGAGAGGAGAGAGAGAGAGAGAGAGTTGTTGTATTCAAATGTTTAATTTACCAAGTAAAAATGCACAAGCGAGGACAAAAGTGTTTTCATAATAGGATTCCAGGTAAAACTTTCATTGTTCGTTGTATAATGAGGGAACTAAAAAATACAAACAGCATTTTGTTTTAGGATTTTCCAAACGCTTGGCAAATTCAGCTAAAAACTAATGTCCTTGAATGGATGAAATTTGATATTTACATATGGCACAACAGAGAAGCGACATTAAGAGACCTTAATTGAGAAATTTACAGGAATTGTGGCAAAAGTATTCAATTAGGTATTTCTGAACAGAATCCAAAAAGCTCTCGGCATCTAATACAAAAAAGGGCTAAATTTCTGTCCTCTTGGGATGGCTTTCATAAATCATGTCAGCAGAGAAAAGAGTTAGTAAGATTCGGAGAATTATGGCACGTCAGAGAAATACAGTACGTATATACAAATTGTACCCGTTACACGAAAGCAATAACCATTAACTCGTCATATTTATTATAGAAGAAGAAGAAGAAGAAGAAGAAGAAGAAGAAAGAGCTATGCAAAAAAAAAAAAAAAAAAAAAAACATTAAGACGCATATGTAAAAAAAATAAATGAATAAATAACGCACAAAAAAAAAAAAAAAAAAACACCCATCATTATGGAGGAAGTTGCGGTTCAGTGCTATAAGCATTGTTCTGGAGAGTAAGTATTAGAAACAAAATGAGAAAGACTGCATAAACAGGAAAGAAAGAAAAATAATTTGAATAAAAATAGAAGTGGTGAAAAATCGTCTGACAGAGAAGAAAAGAGCGTTACATGATACTACAATTACAAAATATTGAGAGAGAGAGAGAGAGAGAGAGAGAGAGAGAGAGAGAGAGAGAGAGAGAGAGAGAGAGAGAGTGAGTCACAGGGGCTGGTAAAAGTGGCAGCTACAATGGTTTTGTATAGCTGAGAGAGAGAGAGAGAGAGAGAGAGAGAGAGAGAGAGAGAGAGAGAGAGAGAGAGAGACGTACGAGACAGGTGAGAGGCCCAACTTAATTATTTACTTTGCCCCACTCTGAGAGGTAGGTTCCACTTAAAAGAGGAGATAAAGAGAGAAAACATAGGGGCAAGAAGACATAAGAAAATTAGTATTCTGTACATTGAGCGTTCTTCTTATGGATATATTTCGACCTTTCTATATGCAAAATGGTATACCAACAACATTCACACTGCACTATAAACAAAAAGAACTTTCTAGTATTCCACATATTTCATTAGCCCAGGCTAAACTCTACCCATCATTATTCCAGGCAATCTTAGCAATGCCGTGGCCTTACAAACCATGGTGTCACCTTGGTTAATTCTCCCCTTGAAGAAAAAAAATAAATCTATTAATTTTCTTGGACCGTTTCTCTCATTCAGATAAAACGTACACACCATAACCATTGGTTTAAATGCATAATCACCACCTTAATGCAATATCTGGCTTGTAATCATACCAATTCATATCATATACAATATATGTACTATACCCTGGTGAAAGGGTTTGCGTATCACCATGATAAGCAAAGATTTTCCAACTAATGTTATAGCTTAGATTATAATAATAATAATAATAATAATAATAATAATAATAATAATAATAATAATAATAATAATAATAATGATTTAAAAAAATACCCGTAAATTAATTATGATTAAATGCTACATATAATATAAGTATGTATATATATATATATATATATATATATATATATATATATATATATAGAGAGAGAGAGAGAGAGAGAGAGAGAGAGAGAGAGGAGAGAGAGAGAGAGAGAGAGAGAGAGAGAGAGAGAGAGAGAGATGATATTAATAAACCATTGTTTTTCATCTTCCTATCCAAGCATTGATCGATTTCCGACCTTTCTGACTCAAATTCATAAATCAAATCACGTAGTTCATTATTATTATTATTATTATTATAATTATTATTATTATTATTATTATTATTATTTTTATTATCATTTGGGCTTTTGAAACCAGAGAAAGAGAGAATTTTTCGCGAGTCCTAAACGGCTTCGAAAGAAAATCTTCGTCGATCTCCAAATGGCTTCAGAAGAAATAGCAGTAGACTTAGCATAGAGTTCTAAATGACTCAAGAACGGAATCTTCCCGGAGCAGTAGATCAAATCATGGTTCATTATTAATCATTATTATTAATATTATTTATTATTAGTATTAATTATTAATTATTAATCATTAATTATTATTATTAATCATTAATTATTATTATTATTATTACTACTACCACTACTACTACTACTACTACTACTACTACTATTATTATTATTAGTAATATGCGTTATTAGGGGCTATTGAAACCAGAGAAAAAGAGAATGTTTCGTGAGTTCTAAATGGCTTCGGAAGAAAATCGTGGTTCTCCAAAAGGATTCAGAAGAAATTACCATAGACAGCATGGAATTCTGAATGATTCCAGATGCGAATCTGAATGACTTCGAAAGAAAACCCTGAATCTCCAAAGGTCTTCAGAAGAAATAGCCGTAGACTTAGCATAGAGTTCTGAATGTGTCCAGAACGGAATCTTCACGGAGCTGTAAATCAAATCACTTAATTTATTATTATTATTATTATTATTATTATTATTATTATTATTATTATTATTATTATTATTATTATTATTATTATTATTAGGGCCTATTGAAACCAGAGAAAAATAGAGAATTTTTCGAGAGTCCTAAACGGCTTTGGGAGAAAATCTTCGTGCATCACCAAAAGGATTCAGAAGAAATTTCCATAGACTTAGAATGGAATTCTGAATGATTCCAGAAATCTCCGAACGATTTCGGAAGAAAATCTTCCTGAATCTCCTCTCCAAATGACTTCAGACGAAATAGCTGTAGACTTAGCATAGACTTCTGAATGACTCCAGAACGGAATCTTCCCGGAGCAGTTCTGAACAGCTCCGCCCCGGATTCCAAAAGACTTCTGAAGACCTGATCTCTCTCTCTCTTTTTTTTTTTTTAAACATACCTTGCAACACCTCACGATCTGATGTACTGTAGCTATGGAAGTTTACGCAGTGAACATTGGGAGGAGGATTTCACTTTACTCACAGAGGTCGCGTTCTGGCGGAACAGGTAACTGACTGTGAGAATTTTGTTACAGCTATAGGATGAACTGGAGGCTATTCGGAACACCTTCATCTACAGATAGTTTGGATACGTGCTGCCGAAGTTGGCGAGCTTTGAAGATCATAATGTAAGCGCCTCGAAGGATAATTTGCTTGCGGTTTAGCGACGATGTCCTATAATTGGATTGCATTGGTGCAAAGCGGTGAGCGACGTGTGTTTCTTCAAAATTCGGCATTGAAGATAGAACATATCAGGACGGCATTGGTAAACATATTTTGTTGCTCTTCGTTGACTTTAGTATGATGGCGTATAGTGTATGCTGAGAAATCAATGACATCCATGTCTTTACCGATCGCCCTTATAGGTAAAGACATGAAAGCCATCGATTTCTCCGAGGAATCTGACGAACCGAGGACAAACAGCACTGAAATGTCTCTTGAAATCTTGAAGGAGACTGGTGAACTAAGCAAAGAAGATCTTGGAAAACTATAAAAGACAGAAAAGAATAGAGAAGAAAAGCCTTTATATGAAGAAGTATAAAAAATAGCCTTTAATTATAGAGGTAAGTCACCTAAAAACTGAGGTCAAATAGCCTCTACTATTAGCGGTTAGTCGCCTTAAAACAGAGGTATCAAAGAGCCTCTAGTGCTAGAAATAAAGCACCCAAAAATAAAGGTCAAAGATCTTTTAATGTTAGAGGTAAGGGGATTAAAATAAAGGTCAAAGAAACTCTAATGCTAGAGTATAGCACCTCAAAATAGGGGTCAAAGAACCTCTAATGCTAAAAGTAAGGAGCCTTAAAACAGAGGCCAACGAGCCTCTAATGCTAAAAGTAAGGAGCCTCAAAATAGAGGTCAAAAACCCTCTAATACTAAAAGTATGGACCCTCAAAATAGAGGTCAAAGAATCTCTAGTACTAAAAGTAAGGAGCCTCAAAACAGAGGTCAAAGACCCTCTAATGATAAACGTAAGAAGCCTCAAAATAGAGGTCAAAGAGCCTCTAATGCTCCAAGTAAGGAGCCTCAAAATAGAGGTCAAACAGCCTCTAATGCTAAAAGTAAGGAGCCTCAAAATAGAGGTCAAAGATTCTCTAATGCTGAACGTAAGAAGCCTCAAAATAAAGGTCAAAGAGTCTCTAATGCTTAAAGTATGGAGCCTAAAAATAGAGGTGAAAGAGCCTCTAATGCTAAAAGTAAGGAGCCTCAAAATAGAGGTCAAAGAGCCTCTAATGCTAAAAGTAAGGAGCCTCAAAATAGAGGTGAAAGAACCTCTAATGCTAGACATAAGAAGCCTCAAAATAGAGGTCAAAGACCCTCTAATGCTAAAAGTAAGGAGCCTCAAAATAGAGGTCATAGAGCCTCTAATGGTAAAAGTAAGGAGCCTCAAAATAGAGGTCAAAGAGCCTCTAATGCTATAAGTATGGAGCCTCAAAATTGAGGTCAAAGAGCCTCTAATGCTATAAGTATGGAGCCTCAAAATAGAGGTCAAAGAGCCTCTAATGCAGGAGATACTGCACCTCAAAATCGAGGTCAAAGACCCTCTAATGCTAAAAGTAAGGAGCCTCAAAATAGAGGTCAAAGAGCCTCTAATGCTATAAGTATGGAGCCTCAAAATAAAGGTCAAAGAGCCTCTAATGCTAAAAGTAAGGAGCCTCAAAATAGAGGTCAAAGAGCCTCTAATGCTAAAAGTAAGGAGCCTCAAAATAGAGGTCAAAGAGACTCTAATGCAGGAGATACTGCACCTCAAAATCGAGGTCAAAGACCCTCTAATGCTAAAAGTAAGAAGCCTCAAAATAGAGGTTAAAGAGCCTCTAACGCTAAAAGTAAGAAGCCTCAAAATAGGTCAAAGACCCTCTAATGTTAAATGTAAGGAGCCTCAAAATAGAGGTCAAAGACACTCTAATGCCAAAAGTGAGCAGCCTCAAAATAGAGGTCAAAGACCCTCTAATGTTAAATATAAGGAGCCTCAAAACAGAGGTCAAAGAGACTAATGCTAAAAGTGAGCAGCCTCAAAATAGAGGTCAAAGAGCCTCTAATGCTAAAAGTAAAGAGCCTCAAAATAGAGGTCGAAGAGACTCTAATGCTAAAAGTGAGCAGCCTCAAAATAGAGGTCAAAGAGCCTCTAATGCTAAAAGTAAGGAGCCTCAAAATCGAGGTCAAAGACCCTCTAATGTTAAATGTAAGGAGCCTCAAAATAGAGGTCAAAGAGCCTCTAATGCTAAAAGTAAAGAGCCTCAAAATAGAGGTCAAAGACCCTCTAATGTTAAATGTAAGGAGCCTCAAAATAGAGGTCAAAGAGACTCTAATGCTAAAAGGGAGCAGCCTCAAAATAGAGGTCAAAGAGCCTCTAATGCTAAAAGTAAAGATCCTCAAAATAGAGGTCGAAGAGACTTTAATGCTAAAAGTGAGCAGCCTCAAAATAGAGCTCAAAGAGCCTCTAATGCTAAAAGTAAGGAGCCTCAAAATAGAGGTCAAATACCCTCTAATGCTCATGGTAAGGAGCCTCAAAATAGAGGTAAAAGAGCCTCTAATGCTAAAAATAAGGAACATCAAAACAGAGGTCAAAGACCATCTAATGCTAAACGCAAGGAGCCTCAAAATAGAGGTCAAAGATTCTCTAATGCTAAAAGTAAGGACCCTCAAATTAGAGGTCAAAGAGTTTCTAATGCTAAAAGTGAGCAGTCTCAAAATAGAGGTCAAAGAACCTTTAATGCTCAAAGTGAGGAGCCTCAAAATAGAGGTCAAAGACCCTCTAATGCTAAAAGTAAGGAGCCTCAAAATAGAGGTCAAAGACCCTCTAATGGTAAAAGTAAGGAGCCTCAAAATAGAGGTCAAAGACCCTCTAATGCTAAAAGTAAGGAGCCTCAAAATAGAGGTCAAAGACCCTCTAATGCTAAAAGTAATGAGCCTCAAAATAGAGGTCAAAGACCCTCTAATGCTAAACGTAAGCAGCCTCAAAATAAAGGTCAAAGACCCTCTAATGCTAAACGTAAGGAGCCTCAAAATGGAGATCTTATTTGCAATAAGGTATCTAAATTTCCAAACGATATGTGTGGGAACCATTTTCCTCCAAAATTCCTGAACAGAGCCCTACTTCCTTATCACATTCCTCAGTAATCTTTTATCACCGTGTCAATAAAGCAACTGATATATTTATTAGGCAAATAAAGATAAAAAAAAAAATCTCAATGAAAATCAGAAAATTACTTACTTAAGTGAATGCATTTTGTAAATCTTTGTAAAGACAAAAGCACCACAAAACAAAATGAAGATTGGTAAGGTCAGCGACAGATTGACTTCTTTGAAAACATTGGCAATATCACATTTCGCTTTGGGGAGCTATAAATAGCAACAAAATATATATATATATATATATATAGATCGAAGGATAGATAAATATATAAAGTATATATATATATATATATATATATATATATATATATATATATATATATATATATATATATATATATATATATATATAATTTAATAGGAGGATCCAGCTACAGTAACGTTTTTCATCATTTAATTAAGATAAATCCAGTTTGCACACCTTTCGTCTTGAGTGATATCCGCACTTTAAAGTTCTACAACCCATAAGTTCTTTCCTTGGCACGTTTGATTCCCCAACTAGCTATTGGCGTAGGAAGTGTGCTCCTAAAAGAGTAATTCATAATCATTGCCGCACGCTTGTTAACGACTGTTCTGCCTAAGATATTTTGGTGGCAGTTGAACATACTCAGGAAACAAGAATTAAACATTTTCAGTGACTCGATATTCAGTACATCTTGTACCTTCAAAGAAAAAGCATTTCATAAGGATACAAATTTAAAAATAAGATTTTTTTTAAAGAACTAAATATCTATAAAAGAATCTGTCGTCTATGAATATCTTCCCGGAAGCATAAAATATATATCTTTTCCTCGTTAAAAGTCTACAAAATGATGTCCTCCAATAATTGCAGTCCTTTTTGAGCAGGAATATATTTTTCATTAATAATAACATCAGTAAGAAATTTGGCCATTCATAAAACTGTATACCAAGAAATCTCTTGTTCCTAGCACATAGCTACAGCGCAATATAATAAATCATGCAATGTAAGTCAAGCTTCTTCCTAAGGTCTCATCAAAGTCACAAATAGAAATAGAAGTTATAGAAAACAAGAACCCTTTTTAGAGCAAAGAAAAAAAAATACAGCAAGTGGGTCTGCCCTACCTTTGGTTTCATTAACCAAAGTTTTCTAAAATCAATCTATAATCTATTTTTCTCTTCCTCTTCAACTATATACATAATCAGATCTATTTATGTTGATGGAAACAAAACGCAAGTCCTTGGACCTACAGAAAAAGAGTAAATAACGTAGGAATGTAAAAAGAAACATTATTTTTTAAGATCCTGTCTACTGCTGTTCTATTGAAGAATAGTTCAACATTATGACATCAAGAAAATTAATGTATGCATGAAAGAAAAACCACAAAATTAACTTTTAATCGACAGAAATCTTTCTAGAAACGTCTTGAACTAGTTTATTTTTTCATCAAATCCAAAAAGAAAAAGAATTATGGAATCTTCACAAAAATTAAATTCTTCTACGAAACTGCTCGATACCGCTAGAGAGTTATGGGGTCCTTTGACTGGCTAGACAGAACTATATTGGATCCTTCTTTCTGGTTACGGTTCAACTTGCCTACACATACACCGAATAGTATGGCCTATTCTTTACATATTCCCCTCTGTTCTCATACACCTGACAACACTGAGATTACCAAACAATTCTTCTTCACCCAAGGGGTTAACTACTGCACTGTAATTGTTCAGTAGCTACTTTCCTTTTGGTACGGGTAGAAGAGACTCGTTAGCTATGGTAAGCAGCTCTTCTAGAGGAAGGGCACTCCAAAATCAAAACATTGTTTTATAGTCTTGGGTAGTGACATAGACTCTGTACCATGGTCTGCCACTGTCTTGGGTTAGAGTTCTCTTGCTTGAGGGTACACTCGGGCACACTAATCTGTCTAATTTCTCTTGCTCTTATTTTGTTAACGTTTTTATAGTTTATATAGGAAATGTTTATTTTAATATTGTTACTGTTCTTAAAATATTTTATTTTTCCTTGTTTCCTTTCCTCACTGGGCTATTTTCCCTGTTGGGACCCCTGTGCTTATAGCATCCTACTTTTCCAACTAGGGTTGAAGCTTAGCAAGTAATAATAATAATAATAATAATAATAATAATAATAATAATAATAATAATAATAATTATAGTTTATATAGGAAATGTTTATTTTGATATTGTTACTGTTCTTATATTTTATTTTTCCTTGTTTCCTTTCCTCACTGAGCTATTTTCCCTGTTGCGGCCCCTGTGCTTATAGCATCCTGCTTTTACAACTAGGGTTGTAGCTTAGCAAATAATAATAATAATAATAATAATAATAATAATAATAATAATAATAATAATAATAATAATAATAATAATAATAATTGAAGTTTGGCATGATAATAATAATTGAAGTTTGTCATGAAGTACAGGTGCAGACCCAATCATTAACATCCTTAGTAATGCTGTGTCAAATGAACTTCGTCTTCAGTAATTGTGCAGTAGATTGGCGCGAGGGATGTGAGAGGCCATGGATGAAATCACTTCATCAACCACCTGTCGGCACATGGGAGCAGGTATCCATGGTTGTGGTCTGCCAGTACTTGAGTTACATATGATCGTCGAGGGCGACGTCTTTCCAACGTAGCGATAAGCAGGATGTCCTAAATGCTCGATACTCTTATCGTTGAGCTTCTGACAAGGCGTTGTCATTCAAACCAAGTGAATGGTGCAAAAATACAAACTAAAAAATGAGATGGCAAGCTTAAACCGGTTGTTCTATTATCAGTGTGGGAGAGAACGAGATAAACAAAAGCCTCAGCTTACATTGTATGAGCTTCTGTGAAACACGTGCGGTACAGGTTTCACCAATGTGGCAACGTAACTGATAGGTTCTAACAGAGAGGCAAG
The DNA here is from genome assembly GCF_036898095.1 of Palaemon carinicauda. NCBI lineage: Eukaryota > Metazoa > Arthropoda > Malacostraca > Decapoda > Palaemonidae > Palaemon > Palaemon carinicauda. The sequence goes on along the minus strand of NC_090727.1, from coordinate 8,164,542 downwards.
GTGAATGCAAGTAACGAGCAAGAATGTTTCAAAAATTCGAACAAACTAAAACATGAGATGGTAAGCTTAAATAAGTTGTTCAATTATCAGTTTGAGAGAGAGAGAGAGAGAGAGAGAGAGAGAGAGAGAGAGAGAGAGAGAGAGAGAGAGAGAGAGAGAGAGTTTAAATATAACAATAGAATTACACTGTATGAGCGTCTTTGAAACACGTACGGTATACGTCCCAGGAGATTTGTTCGCTGGACGTAAACCCTTGATTAGATGCTAAAATAATATCGTATCTTAAATTACGAGAGAATGAGATGCAATGGACAGACTTCTGCAAGTTTTTTTTTCATGATATCTAGACTTCCAATCTTCTCATAACATCTCAATCAAATTTACGTTATCATTTCTCTTTTTAAATAATCCTGCAGATCGTAACTTTATATGTAGTAAAATAGAGACTATCCTCTTGATGAATTCCCAAGAGAGGGAGAGAGGTATTCGAAAGGAAGCAATGGTGATAATGATAAAACAGTAATAAAAAATATGGCAGCAAATAAGATGCTGCAGGCCTACAATACTGTGAAGCGGGTTGAGTTTACCTTTGTTGTTGTTTACTTAGTATTTAATTTCCATGAAACTCTTTCACAATTCATGTTGAATTTTTCATCTCAAAACTATTTCCTTTACCATTTATGATTGTTAAAGTCGCCATGTCAACACTTTTCATGTGTTAAACTTATACAAATCAACTCCATCAAATATACATTTCCTTCGATTATCATTCAATGCTAATAACAAATAACTTCCGACAACTTCCCTTCATTTCTAATCCAATCTTAACCACTTTCTCCTTAATTCCGTATTTATCCCTTTTAAAAAAATCTACTGAAATTTTATTTGATACATTTTGAAAGCTCTTCCTTCTCTAAACTCTTCTAGTTCGGAATATTAATCATTTTATCCCTTTCCCACCTTCATCTCCTTACCTTTCTGAATAAGTATCTTCGCCTCGCCTCATCGTAACCACACCCTTCCGCATTTATCCTTTATTACATTACGTTTATCAGTATTCTCCAAGAACATACAATACTCCCTCATTCCTTAATCGCCTTAATCGATCCACTTTCATAAAATTCTTCGTTGCTTTTTCGCTGCTAAATAGAGCATTCTTAATGGCGTCTGGTACTTCAGGATGCAGACGAGGGAATAATTTCAACGAATTAGCTAAACGCAATTTCACATTAGATGGATTTTATGAACATTTAATTTTACTCGTTATTTCAAGTAGGACATTAATTTCACTGAAAGACTGTTGAAGAAGAAAAGGAACTAGGTTTAAAAGAGAGAGAGAGAGAGAGAGAGAGAGAGAGAGAGAGAGAGAGAGAGAGAGAGAGAGAGAGAGAGAGATCTGCCTATTATAAGGAGCCATTGCCCTTACCCTACTTACAATCAAATTTGAGCTTGTTAGGGTCTAACTTCATCACCCATATCTTGCATCATGCACTCATTTTTACCAAGGTATTGAGGTAATCAGCAATAAAAGGTCTATATGTATGGGATTGAATAGATGCTGAGTAGAATTATCTGCGTATACAATAAGCCTACTTTACAGTCCAATCCACATATGTGTGTGCAAGATGAAAAGTAAAATTAATGGACCGAGAACACTGCCCTCTGGAACCCCAGATACTACATTCCTATAGCCAATAGGGTGCCCATCAAAAGCTACTCTTAGCCAACTATTGCCGATAAATTTTATCCTAAATCCCATCTGCTTAAGTTTGAAAACAAAAGCCCAATAAATAATACGGTCAAAGGTAGCACAAAAGTAAAGGTAAATCATACGAACTTCCTGACCACAGTAAGTGATTTTTGTAATGCTTTGGAAATTGTAAAAAACATGATCACATACCCGAATTGTAAACTTATCGCTGATGGTGTTTTAATAACCTTTTATAACTCCCTACTATTTTAAAGTTATCTACTTTTTGTTTGAATGGTTTACTGTGATATTTTCTGGAATTACGATTATCTTTTCTTATCCACTTCTTCCTGACATTTATCCCCATTACAATCTTTTTTTCTGTCATTAATGAGTGCCTTGTCCCTCCTTTGTCCGAATACCATAAATCATTAAACCTGACCTAAATGAAATCTAGTTCCTTGTCCAGATATAATGGACTAAAGATTCGATAAGCCCTACTGATTAGTCTTGTCAACATTCCTATCTAAATATAATTGCTGTAGCTGGAAACGTGTATATACGCATTAGTCTAATTATCTTTCGAATCTTATGGCGAAAGAAGCAAGGGAAGGGTGGATAAGAGAGGGGGGGGGAGTGGGGAGAGGAATCATTCAAGTAATAAAATCCGAACAACGAATTTCGAAATGTTAATTAGCAATTGTTCAGTCTCTGCTTTGTTTCCGTTCATGCAATTAAAAACTGCCTTTTTAGGTCAAGGGTTACACAAATTGGAGAGAGAGAGAGAGAGAGAGAGAGAGAGAGAGAGAGAGAGAGAGAGAGAGAGAGAGAGAGAGAGAGAGAGCTCTTATTTCAGTGAATAATACAGTATGAAACTAGAGAGGCACTCAGTAGAGCACAGAACTTCGCCGCGGCAACTTATTTCTCGACATTGTCTTTTGACCTTGAACATGTATTAATTGGCTTGGTTTTTCCTACACTCAAATATGAACCAAGTATGAAGTGTCTGTGACAAAGATGTGTAACTTGGGGCTGATTATGTGACGTGAATTGGATATTTTGCTTGACCGTGACCTTGACCTATGACCTTGACCTTCCAATATTTAATAATTTTCAGCTTTTCACATAACAGTTCATCCCTGCAAGTTTCATTACTATACGATTAGAATTGTGGCCAAGAAGCTGTTCACAAACAAATACACACACACAAACAGGGGGTAAAACATAACCTCCTTCCAATTTCGTTGACAGAGGTAATTATAATTGATTCATCAAGAAATACCAGGAGCATGAAAACAGAAGTAGGTTTAACAATTCAAAATAAGACAGAAAGATATCTTTCCAGAACAGTTAACCATCGCTAATTTCAGGATAAAGAAAACGAGTCAACAGCATCAGCAAGGTGATTAACAGTTGTATGGTCTTAGGTTATTTTTGTTATAGTTCCCTTGCATTGTTGGCCAGACACAGGTTCTATGCAATACTGCAGTCCGTTCAGAGGGAACCTTTTATGGAAGGATTTCAGGATTCCTGGTTTGGATCCCTGAACAGTAATCAAGAGCTCAATTCAGACCTTCCAAACATTGTAATTTATAGATTTTATACACACTAGAGCTATATTATCCTGGGTTCTTACTTTAAACTTTGGTAACATTCTCAAAACAAAGAAGAGAGTCAGAACAGTGTATCGATGATAAAAATGAAGTTAATAATGATCATTTACACGTTATAAAATTAGTAAACAGCTAGGACCATGGTTTTTCATGCCATAAAATTAATAGTCAGGGTATAAGCAGTAATTAACAGATCAAGATGGCCATATCTTGATCTGTTTTTCCCCCGGTTATCGACACAACCTCTTGATCATTTTAAGAAACCCTTCTCCCGAAGGGTATTCTTTACCAAAATAGGCAACGCGGAAAGCTGACCAGGCGTGGTGACAGAAAAACCATGATATACTGACCCAATTAATTATCCTAATTAGCCAAAGTAACATCTTGAATATATCTCTTTTTATCCCCCACGGATATGCGTTCTTCTGCAAATCCTGAATTCGAACCAAACAAAGGAAAAGCTTTCTTTCCCGGAGGGATTCCCCCAAAAGCAGGTCCGCAAAACTTAGTAGTGAACAAAGGTTCAAATCCCACCTTAGAGAGAAAATCTTTTTACGAATTCACGGGTACGTGCTTCCATTCTTTCCTCTTCCTAATGAGGTAATCATGCACATATAAACAATAGTTCGCCAAACAACCACACGAACGCATACACAAGGAAAATTATAATGTGTTTTAATGAGGGAAGTTGCCTTTCGAGATTTTAAAAGATGTGTCCTCTCCCTCTCATATTATCCAGAAGGAATATGATAAGGGTACGATTTTTCGCTAATTATGAATACCCCTTTTATAAAAGCTCACAGGGAGACTCACGTATTCATGTAATCATCTCAATATTCACACGTTTTTAAATCTACCATGAAAATACCGATCTCTCTCTCTCTCTCTCTCTCTCTCTCTCTCTCTCTCTCTCTCTCTCTCTCTCTCTCTCTCATAAGCACCTCTAGTTCTAAATGCCACGCCTCGAAGAAAGATGCAGGAAAATTTACATCGTCTGTATTGCTAAATTTCAAAGAATTCTTGACAAATATTGAATGGAATCATCACTGTCACCTGATCAAATATTCAACAGACAAAACGAAGACACTTAATTCCAATCTCTGGAAAGAATAGGTTAAACGAATATCTTTCATCAGCCTTTACCACTACATCTGACTGATATGGAGAGCAGTAGGTTATTATCGTTATGAATATTCAGATGTAAATGTTAAATTCTTATTTATGCCAGTTATTGTGCTTATTTTTGGAATCGACAGAATTGATAGGAGTTAAACTACTTTCATAAAAATTTGAGTCGTCTTTCTAATACATGAATAAATTATCTTTAATTTACATGCTTGTTGTTGTTCTCGTTATAGGATTTCTTATTTCAATGCGTAAATAGTAATTTCTAAACTTTTACTTTGCAGCTTAGGTATGTGAACCCTTTTTCTTAATCATTTCAAGGATCTGTTCGGGAGAGAGGTAGCGCGATATCTTCGGAACCTAAAAAGACCTGAGTTATGCATATATATTAGCGTTAAGGTTCGTCGTAAAATATTCAGAAACTTTTCTCTCTCTCTCTCTCTCTCTCTCTCTCTCTCTCTCTCTCTCTCTCTCTCTCTCTCTCTCTCTCTCTCTCTCTCTCAATGTATGTAACTATGTATACTGATTTGGCATACGGAAACTAATGGCCTAAAACTAGGTCAAGTAAAATCTGAAAATCAAATCGTATGAAATTACATTTAAAAGTCAGACTATATATCAGTTTAGTGAGATCGGTGTATCTATATGGACATGGGTCGTGGTATGACAATGAAACAATCTCCAATAGATATAGTAGATTTGAAAACAAAGCCCTCAAAAGAATATTTGAAGTTGAATGGCGCGACAGGATTAGAAATGAAACTATAAGAGAGATTATTCTGGTGTCATATGTGGATAAGATCATGGTGAGGGGTAGATGGAGATGGGTTGGGCATGCTCTTCGCACTCCTCAAGAGAGATGAGTTCTCCAGACGTTCAGCTGGGTTCCACAAGGAACTAGAAAGTTGCAAGACCCAGACCTACATGGCTGAGGACTATCAAGATAATGAATTGAGAAATCTTGAATTAAAAGATGAACATAGAAATGACTGGCGAAATCTAACCGAAGCTCTTTGCGTCAATAGGTGTAAGAGGAGATGATGATGACATTTATATACACATATATATATATATATATATATATATATATATATATATATATATATATATATATATATATATATATATATATATATATATATAGACACACAACACATACACATATATATGCATATATATATACATATACATATATATATATATATATATATATATATATATATATATGTGTGTGTGTGTGTGTGTGTGTGTGTGTGTGTGTGTGTGTGTGTGTGTGTGTATTCTCAATATACGTTTGTTCTGGGCGATTTCATTGCAAAAGTAGGTCAGACGAAGACCAGAAAATCAGCGGTATGAAAAATTTGTAGTAGGCACAAGGAATGACAAAAGGGACATACTTGTAGCATTTGCTGAAAGAACAACCTTAAAATCATGAACACTTTCTTTTATAAAAACGAACATAGAAAATGGACATAGATAAGCCCAAATATAGAAACGAAAAATTAAATAGATTTTATTCTTAGTGAAAATGTCAATTTAGTTAAAGATCTAACAGTGTTGAACAAGTTAAAGTACAGCAATCATAGACTAGTGAAAACCAAAATTCGTTTAGATTAAAGGAGAGAAAGAAAAAATAATAAGGGAGAAATATAAGAATCATCTGCGGTAAATTTGTGTCTACTTCTCTTGTCAGATTCCTTATTTCCTGTAGTAATATTGCGTTTGAAGGTTCTTCATTAGTGTGTGCATTAAGGACTGTCCTCAGTGCCTCCTTCA
>NC_090727.1:8115838-8153338 GCF_036898095.1 Palaemon carinicauda | reverse complement strand
TGAATTATCATTTTGGCTTTTAGGATAAAAGCTGCGTTATTCGGTCCATACTGCAAACATGTCACTTGACAATATGCCTTTGTCAGAAGTTATACTGTCACATCTTCCTTCGCGCTGATGCCTTCGCCTTTTTTTAAAAGTTTTTTTTTTTTTTTTTTTTGGGGGGGGGGGTCTGGATAACAGCCTTTAAAATGCCTCTCGAAATATCCCATGTCATATAAAACTTGTGGGTTTTGTGAAGATTTTCTCATAATCTCGCTACTCAACTGAACTTGAGCTATGAGGGGAGGAGGGGTGATTGGTCCCTGGGCCGTATTCAGTGATGACGAATGAACCCATTCCGACTTTGGCTTCTCTTCCTAATCTCACTCAGCTTCAGCTTCAGCTTCCGCACTGACCAGGTTCCAAAGACATTGGCTTTCCTTTCACTTTTGTCACCATTAATATGATTCGTTGTCGAGGTTTTCTCCACCTTTCTTTTGTCGTTAGTGGATTCTTTGTTCTCTTTCGTTCAGTTTTTGATTAATCTTGAGCATTTCGCAAATCACTTTCATATCATAGGAGTATATTCAAGTTCATTTATGTTGGCAGTTCTACAACACGACGATGACGTCACCAAACCGTAGACACGAGTGTATGAAAAAAGACATTTGGAAATGAAACTCCCTAACATGAAACCCTTCTGGACATTTAATAAACCAAATACGGAGGTAAAAAATCTTAATCCTCTTATTTGTAGTTTATGACATCAATAATGAAATACAAAATATATTCATTACAAGAATGCAATACAAGAGGAGCTGCTGAATAGATTGCAAAAAAAGTTCAAATCTTACATGGAAAAACAAGAAAGGAAACAGGATGTGTCACCATTAATGATATAAATGCGTATTCCTCCTACTAACGCTGGATGTCATATTGTGTAAATAGAAAATGAAAGAATACGTCTTTACCAAACAGAATCTAAGGAGAATGGCTTTCATCGCGTTAAGAGCTAAAAAAAAAAGAAAATGGGTCTTGTTGGAGACATACACGCATACATACATCACCTGTATCATAAAGAAAACTATCAACAAATTTAACGGATGGATTTCTGCGGGTGTTTCACATTATCTTTTAAATTAAAGTGGCGAAAATAACAAACAATAATTAAAAAGGCAGGAATCTTAGTTCACTTTCTAAATGTCGATTACGTTTCCTATATGATAAGTTTTCTCCAAATATTTGTATTACTATTAAGGATTCGCACATGAATCACTATAACCTCCAGGTGTTTGTTGCATTATTAACTTATTCGCCGAATTTCTAATAACTTTGGATAACGATGCCCGTTAGAAACTGAACTTGACCACACAAGTTGTTGGCTTCGTTTTCTCCAAGAATACCAAATGAACGCAGAACTACAGATTACCTCCGTCTAACAAGCTTTCAAGTATACAGACAGAGTGCAAACAAATGGGTGGGATGAAAGTGCGAATTGTTCAATTGATGAAAACCACAAACAAGGCGTGGTTCACAATTAAGTTTCTTTAACAGTTCGCTTACGAAAGGTGTAGGTAAGCTAGTAAAAACTTACTTTTTTCTTCGAAAGCATCACTCAATGGAATCCACTGCTGTACATCTGCGATAATAACCCCATTTTGTTACATTCATTTTTAACTTTATTAATGCACTACTATTTAACATACTTTGAGGCAACCGACGATTAAAACCACATGAGAAGCTCATTGATCAACCCTGTAGGTCCCCCCATAAGTTATTAATGAAGAATATTCAACAGTCATCCACGTACTCTTTCAAGGTACTTCTTTCCCCATCCAAACAAAGTAAAAACGAACCAAGCCATTTCTCTCTGCATAAATAAAGTCCTTTTTTCCCGAGAAAGAAACTTACAGCACAATCATTTCCCCTCATATTGAGACTGCATCAATCCCCTGTGACAGAATGATTCATTCATTTTTCCTCACCAGGATTACCAACTTCCGAAAGTCCTTAAAGGTTTTAATTCTGAAAAAAGATCATTCTCTCCTTTCCGATGACTTCATCGGTGAAAGAAAATTTTTAGGCATGCGTCGTAATGCCGAATTCACTATAGCTGACCGAAGGGAAAGATATTTTCCTATCATGCTGTTAATTATGCTAAAAAAAGAATGAACTTTGTGATGTCAATATTCGTATTACTACTCCAGATTAAAAGATATTGAATACTATTGATAAATGTTCCTAAGAGCCACTGTTTCTTATCTCTTGGATTGATACCCCTTATTTAAGATACACACATACACACACACACACACACACACACACATATATATATATATATATATATATATATATATATATATATATATATATATATCTGTGTGTGTGTGTTTTAATAGAATTGAGTTGGAGAAGAAAAAACAGCGAGGGGAGCCTGTATGGACAAAATAGATGAACAACGTGTTACATTTAAGAAAGGAAGACCAGAGGGGAGACTTTTAGAATTCCACGGTAGGGTTATGCGGCCGGTTGGAGGTGTTTGTGGGTCATACGAGCGCAAGAAAGGGAACAAAATAGTTAGCGGTTGGGGAAGAGGTAAGAGGTTTAGGGAAGAAAAAAAAAAACTTTTGATGTTGAGTTTCATGAAAATAGAGAAGAATAGGTGCAGAAATACAAGACGGAAGGATAGAGTGGACAACAGAAAAAGACGACAAGTAACAAAAACCAAGGAGAGGGTAGCGAGAAAATTTAGATCGGATGAAAAGTTGTTTTACAGGGAAGCAAATTGAGGTAAAGTTTAAGAAATGAATTAATCTCAGAACTATAGATTCAAGTAGACAGATACTGTCGGATATAAATGCAGTCCTGGTCGATGGAGTGAGTAATTTGAAAGGTTCTCGAATCCGGAAGATAGAAGAGAGCAGAGTGATACAAGACTTGAAAGAGTTAGCGTAATGCTGAAAATGATTCTGGAAGTTACTTTTGAATATTCGATAAAGGAATCTAAGATGTTAAAAGAAGGAAATATACCACGAGTTGCTGAGATTACAAGTGGAATAATACAGCAAGGTTTTGATAGAGTGAGTCAGTGGCGCTGACAACAGATGGTAAGTTATGTTTGGCTAAGGAAAAGGTTAAACACGAATGAGTAAGATGAACAAGTTGTGGCGTTGTATAAAGCTATAGCGGATAAAGGGAGCAGTAATACTTATAGTGGTATAATACCAGGGGAGGAGAATGGTAGGATTTTGATTGAAAAGGTAAGGAAGGTGTCATAGGAACTGATTGGAGAGCAGAGTGGGTTCAGGCAGGTAAGAGGGTCTGTGGGTTAATTTTTCCTTATGAAAAACTAATGTGATTAGCTTAAAAGTAAAGTTTAAAGGTTCTATGGCGGCATAGACGGAAGTGAAAAAAAAAAATCATGTGATGTAGAGGTAATTGAGAATATACAGCAATAACTGTAGGTTTGTTAAAACCAATAATAAACATTATCATGAAAAAAGTGCACATCAGATGGCACGAGAGAGAGAGAGAGAGAGAGAGAGAGAGAGAGAGAGAGAGAGAGAGAGAGAGAGAGATTGGTTTGATGGGCCAGTGAATCAGTGAAAAGTAATGTCGTCCTGGCAGTTTAACATAACCAATTTACCATGGTAAACGATGTTGTGGAATAAAAAAAAAAAAAAAAAAAAAAAAAAAAAAAAAAAAAAAAAAAAAAAAAAAAAAAGATAGGAGGTGAATTGGATATTTCATGGTTGGTATTTGCAAGAGATACTTTGCTGGTTGGGGAAATCCGCTCAAAATTTAGCAGTCAACGGAGGAATAGGGAAGCGACTCGAGTTGATCTTCTCTGGGCGTTAAGAGAAATGGCTTTACGTATAATCCGTTCGAGTATATATATATATATATATATATATATATATATATATATATATATATATATATATATATATATATATATATATATATGCGTAAAAATCACAGGAAAACGTGATGCTCAGATACAGAAGAACCATTTTCCCTGTGGTTCTTCTGCATATTTATATATATATATATATATATATATATATATATATATATATATATATATATATATATATATATATATATATACATATATATATGTATATATATACACAAGTGTATATATATATATATATATGCATAAATTTACATATATATATAAGTTTCTAACTCATATTTGGGATCGACCCCTAGCCCCTTCTAATGAAAGGCCAGGTCGCTTCCAACCATGTCACCAGAGGTTGGAAGCGTCCTGGCCTTTCTTTAGAAGGGGCTAGGGTTCGATCCCAAGTATGAGGTAGAAATTTATTTGTATTTGAGCACGATATTGTGTTGATGTTTACCCACCCATCCATACATACATACATACATACATACATACATATATATATATATATATATATATATATATATATATGAATATACATATACATATATATATATATATGCATATATATATATATATATATATATATATATATATATATATATATATGTATGTATATATAATATATATACATATATATATAAATAAATAAATATTGTAAGTTTATAACTTCTTTCACTATAGCGTCAACATATTTTGTTTAATAATACTGATAGTAATAACTATAATTATTTCAAGATCACTTCAACGTTTTCTGATATAATGAGAGTAACCAATATGACACCCATCATTTTTTCCCATTATAAATCTAAAATTTCAAGTATACTACTGATATAAAGTAGAAAAAGACTTTTAATTTTAAAATGGTTAAGAAAAAGAATACAAGCTCCTAAAACCGTGACCATAAAATGTAAAAATCTTGGGGAATAATCATAAAAATCCTGAAAACTCTACAGTATATCAATACGCAATAAGTTATTATGTAGTACCTGTAATTCCAACTCTTTTTAAGTTACATTAAATGTTTTGAATTTCGAATATGATCAAATTTCAATAAATCATAGGTAGTATGAATATTCATTATTTAAAAACCTATCTATATGCAAGATTGCAAGAATCAAGTGTAAACAATGAAAACTGAGAAACCAGGAATCACATATAATTGGAATAACAGTTTTGAGAGACAATTAATATGGCACTATGGGAAATTTACTAGATTTATTAGAAAGAATGTAAATCGATGGAAATATTTATGATAAAATCTGGTATCTATGAAGAGAGAGAGTGATAATTAGAACACTGTAAGACGAAAAGTTATGCTGTTAGATTTAGATAGGCATTTTCTTTGAAAGAAAATGACCTTCATTTCCCTAAGGCAATATATAATTTACAGCGCAAAAAGGCCTAAATCGTTATTTCTATTATTATATTATTATCATTATTATCACTAGCTAAGATAAAACCTTAGTTATACTGTAAAGCAGGATGCTACAAACCCTAGGGCTACAACAGGGAAGAGCGCCCAGTGAGGAATAAGAAATAAGGAAATACATAAAGTATATGAAAAGTAATTAATAAAGAATAAAAATATCGTGAGATAAGTAACAACGTTAAAATATATATGTCATATATAAACTATGAAGAGAGACTTATGTCAACCTGTTGATTAACTGCAAGTTTAATCTTCTGAAGTTCCACCGATTCAACTGCCTGATTTGGAAGATCATTTCATAATCTGGTCACAGATAGAATAAAACTTCTAGAATACTGCGGTGTTATGCTTTATGACGGAGAACGCACGTCAGGGAAGCTCCGAATGCCGAGGATGGTCAGAATTATGAAGTATCTTATGCAAGAACTAAATGAACGACGGTGCCAGAAATTAGTATCTGGATCAGGAATAAGATATTCAATATAATAATCTTTGGTCCAACAAATTAAGATGAGAATCAGCAGCTGATGATCAGACAGGAGAACCACACTCGAAACAAGGTAGAATGAAAGTATTAAAGCATTTCTTCAGAAAAGAATGATCACCAAAATTCATATAAGACTCTCTCAATAAAGCTATCTTTTTGAGATTGGAGAACAAATTGACCAAATAGCCTACGTTTCTCGAAAGTAAATTTGCAATCAAGAATCACACCTAAAATTTTAAAGAGTTGTATATAGATCTAGTTAAAGAAACCTTATCGATGAAGAGATCTGGGTGTCAAGGAGCCGTTGTCCTCGACCACCTTCCAGTCATATTTTTGAATTTTGTTAGGGTTCAGCCTCATGCCCCATAATTGGCGCCACGCACTAATTCTAGCTAGAACTATATTAAGGGAGTCAGCAACCCCAGATCTACACTCAGAAGATGGAATTAATGCAGAGAGAGTAGCATTATCTGCATATGCAACGAGCTTGTTTTCTAGACCAAACCACGTCATGTGTATACAGGTATAGTATGAAAAGTAATGGGCCGAATCGCTAATCCAAACTTTTGAGTTTGAAAACGGTGGTCAAAGGCAGCACTAAAATAAAAGCCAATCATACCAACTTCCTGATCACAATCAAGGTATTTCAGTTGCAAATTTAGTTTTCCTCAATGATTTTTATTCAGAATCATTCATTTTCAATTCTTCCAATCCATTCCCTTCTCTATACCACATACCAATCATATTTATTTTCTGTTCTGGTTCTTTTGTCCATTTTCTATGCTTCTCTGGACCCATTCATTCAAGTTACCTCTCCAAAACCTACATCTATTTTTTTTCACACATGTAACACATTCATTCATTTCCCTTCTCTAGTCCATTTATCAATCTCTTTCATTCACTTAACCCAATTATTTTTTTTCTCTCAAATACATTGTAACCAATTTCTTTCCCTTTGTAACCGACTGATTCAATCTTCCCCTTCGTTTCCATTCCATTTATACCGTTTACTTCCTTTTCTTGAAAAATTCATCAATTTCTGCCTCCCTTCGACACATTCATCTAATTTCCTCTTTACTCTTGACCAGTTCTTCTAATTCATTGCATTCTGTCAACTTATTCACCAAACTATCTTTCACACTCAAACTTTCATCCATCCATCAAGCGCATTTTCTCTTTCCACTTCATCTCAATGGTGATCGACATTGAACTGGGCTAAAGATTAACTTTGCGCAATGGCACATGAACATTATAAATATAAAAAAAAAGTTTGAATTATATTTGATAATTTATTTGTGAGTTTTTACTAGCTATAATATGAACACTTTCTGTAGGCCTACATCTCTTTCATGGGAGTGATGTTAAAAGTCAACAAAAATGTTGGTAAAATATAAAAGGACGGTATAAAAGTAATTTACCTTCATTGAGAGCTTAATCACACCACACTAAAAACAAAAATAAATTTGTATATTTGACTCCCTTTAACAGTAATACCAGTTACAAGTACTTCAATCTTATTCTCTCCCGAGTTCGCCGACATGATGCTTGAAATATTCAATAAATATCAGTCATCCTTCGAGTCTCTAACACTTTAGTAAAAAAGTTTTTTAAAGGCCTAACAAAATAATGTCCACTGCTCCTAAAAACTAGAAGAAAATACAACATAGATGGGAAATAAATAAAAATCACAAGCGAAGATTTGCCAGTCAATCGTTTTTCTTGTAATATTTAGGTATTATAGCAATATAAACTTGAACCCCGACACATGAAAACCGGACTTAGTCCCTCAGATTAATAAATGGCTTATTTTGAGGAGGCTAATCATTCTAAAATTAAACAAGTCAATTAATTTTGTGTTTCCTTAACCGTACACGAGTAAAATGTATCATTTTAAAAATGTATAACCTTAAAATGTACGTCTTGGAGATCGTGATGTGTCCAGAGGTTGGGAAAAAAAACCAAAGGTTACAATACTGAGATGGTTTGGATACGATTAAAAGGTAGGAGGAACAGGTGGTCTGAAAATGCGGAGGTAAAAAGTATTATGAATAAGTGTACCAGTAAAGCAAGCCACAGAATTCAGGGAAAACTGGGATAGATGGAGAACTAAACCTAATAAGGATTCTGAAAGACATCGTATGGGACAAAGGAGAGTAGAGAGAACTCATTTCAAGTCAAATCTAAACCCGTTTTGGTTAAATTTTATGCAAAATATTCATGATCGATGAAAAAATGTATGGGATTTTGCTCTTGGATCGGAGAGGCTATTCAGAGGCAAGGTGCAACTAAGACAGCAAAATGGCATAAAACTTTGTGAAACTATAGCCGGAAGGCATGCCTCGAAAAACCTATGGTAGTTTCTACATTGCACTGCGTGTATGTGAGACTGCCATTACCTGCTAAACACAAGAAATATTATGATGTTGATGGTGATTTATGCCTTTTTATTATGCGATTGGTAAGGTGCAATGAAAGTTTTCGAAATATACTGATTACACCATAAAAGGGCAGTTCATTGTTTTCTTCGTGGTTCACTCCCTTTTCCCAAAAACATTGGCAATCAAATTAAGAAAAAAAATCAATTGTCCAATTACGGTTTTGGTTATTATTACATATATTATACATCTCGTTTCAATATGGATCAGGAGAGCATTCTCATGACTGTATTCCAAGATAGTTCAGAAATAATTTTTCTATAGACTAATTGTAAGACGCAAATGTAAATTCAACACGAAAATACTATGCTCGAGCATAGAAATAGAAAAGGAATGACAAAGAAACAGCAGAGAGAGAGAGAGAGAGAGAGAGAGAGAGAGAGAGAGAGAGAGAGGGGGGGGGGGGGGGGGGGATGTACCCAGTTTATCCAATATACGTAGGAAAGATTTTTATTGTGGTCCACCAATAGGATTAAAGGATCTTCTCATTCAATTAAAACATGTTAGGATTCCTTTACCTATGAGAGAGAGAGAGAGAGAGAGAGAGAGAGAGAGAGAGAGAGAGAGAGAGAGAGAGAGAGAGAGAGAGAGAGAGAGAGAGAGAGAGAGAGTACCTAGTTCATCCAATATACGTAGGAAAGATTTTTCATGTGGTCCAATAATAGGATTAAGGGATGTTCTCGTTCCATTAAAAACCTGTTAGGATTCTTTTACTTATGAGAGAGAGAGAGAGAGAGAGAGAGAGAGAGAGAGAGAGAGAGAGAGAGGAGAGAGAGAGAGAGAGAGAGAGAGAGAGGGTACCTAATTCATCGAATATACGTAGGACAGATTTTTTTTGTAGCCCAGTAATAGGATTAAGGGACCTTCTCATTCCATTAATGCATGTTAGGATTCCTTTACCTATAGGAGAGAGAGAGAGAGAGAGAGAGAGAGAGAGAGAGAGAGAGAGAGAGAGAGAGAGAGAGAGAGAGAGATTTCTTGTAGTCCAAAAATAATTTAAGGGATCTTCAAATTCCATTAAAAAAATGTTAGGATTTCTTTACCTAAGGAGAGAGAGAGAGAGAGAGAGAGAGAGAGAGAGAGAGAGAGAGAGAGAGAGAGAGAGAGAAGAGAGAGAGATTTCTTGTAGTCCAAAAATAATTTAAGGGATCTTCAAATTCCATTAAAAAATGTTAGGATTTCTTTACCTAAGGAGAGAGAGAGAGAGAGAGAGAGAGAGAGAGAGAGATAGCGGGTACCTAGGTCATCAAGTATAAGGTTACATTTTTCTCGTAGTCCAATAATAGGATTAAGGGATCTTCTCATTTCATTAAAACATGTTAGGATTCCTTTACCTATAGGAGAGAGAGAGAGAGAGAGAGAGAGAGAGAGAGAGATAGCGGGTACCTAGGTCATCAAGTATAAGGTTACATTTTTCTCGTAGTCCAATAATAGGATTAAGGGATCTTCTCATTCCATTAATGCATGTTAGGATTCCTTTACCTATAGGAGAGAGAGAGAGAGAGAGAGAGAGAGAGAGAGAGAGAGAGAGAGAGAGAGAGAGAGAGAGAGAGATTTCTTGTAGTCCAAAAATAATTTAAGGGATCTTCAAATTCCATTAAAAAAATGTTAGGATTTCTTTACCTAAGGAGAGAGAGAGAGAGAGAGAGAGAGAGAGAGAGAGAGAGAGATTTCTTGTAGTCCAAAAATAATTTAAGGGATCTTCAAATTCCATTAAAAAATGTTAGGATTTCTTTACCTAAGGAGAGAGAGAGAGAGAGAGAGAGAGAGAGAGAGATAGCGGGTACCTAGGTCATCAAGTATAAGGTTACATTTTTCTCGTAGTCCAATAATAGGATTAAGGGATCTTCTCATTCCATTAATGCATGTTAGGATTCCTTTACCTATAGGAGAGAGAGAGAGAGAGAGAGAGAGAGAGAGAGAGAGAGAGAGATTTCTTGTAGTCCAAAAATAATTTAAGGGATCTTCAAATTCCATTAAAAAAATGTTAGGATTTCTTTACCTAAGGAGAGAGAGAGAGAGAGAGAGAGAGAGAGAGAGAGAGAGAGAGATTTCTTGTAGTCCAAAAATAATTTAAGGGATCTTCAAATTCCATTAAAAAATGTTAGGATTTCTTTACCTAAGGAGAGAGAGAGAGAGAGAGAGAGAGAGAGAGAGAGAGAGATAGCGGGTACCTAGGTCATCAAGTATAAGGTTACATTTTTCTCGTAGTCCAATAATAGGATTAAGGGATCTTCTCATTTCATTAAAACATGTTAGGATTCCTTTACCTATGAGAGAGAGAGAGAGAGAGAGAGAGAGAGAGAGAGAGAGAGAGAGTAGGAAGAACAAAGGAATGGAACGGAAAAACGTTGAAATAAAACAGAAATTTTCAAATTCCAAGACACGATTGTTGTAATGCTGGATATAATTCTATTTCTATATATTTTCTTATTTTAATTCTTATGAATAATTTGGTTAAACATTTATAAAAACGCCTAAAGACTACCCTTTTGTTTATTTCATTTAGTGTAAAATCTTGAATCAGGTTGAGAAAGAAATTCGTTGAAATGGCCGCTTCCCATTTAAACTGGACAGCACTATTAAAATTTTCTGATATGTAATTTACTCAAAGTTGATTTTTTTTTTAAACAAGTGTTCATGACTATGTATAGTATATATACACACATTCATTAAAACTTTTCTTAGTTTTATTGATATTCATTTTCAGTCATTCATAGAACTACTGTATTTCACTTGCAAATCTTAAGTTGTTGAGGTATTTCCCATTAATGTTAATTCCTCCATCTTCATAATTTAAATTCTATATATATATATATATATATATATATATGAAAGAGAGAGAGCTGGAATCAAAACTAATAAAAATATATAAATAAACATTAACCATGTATTTCTATAAGATATAGTGTCAATAAATAAAAGCGAATTAGAAATGTGTTGATAAGAGCCCCCCCTCTCTCTCTCTCTCTCTCTCTCTCTCTCTCTCTCTCTCTCTCTATATATATATATATATATATACATATACATATATATATATACATATACATATATATATATACATATATATATATATATATATATACTGCATCTTCACCCTTTCCTTTGGAGAAACGAAAAAAAAAAAGGGATTGAAGAAGCTGCACTCTAATTGAGGGGAAGGAAATGGGGAATTGTCCGAGGGACCTGGCTGAGTATGATAGGGAAGGGTAATGTAAGGAGGGGATGGAATACAACTGATAAGAGACGTCAAAGGGAGAAAAGGTCTCAGAGGGAAGAAGATTAAAACTGATCAAGTATGTTACAAATTGCCAGAAAGTTTTCTAGTTTTATGAGTGTTTCAAAAGGAGGATATTACATTGAAATAAGATATATACAATTTCATTAATGTGTACACCTCTGCCTGTTTCGTTTGTTTGTAGCTCTTCTTGTATCTAATTACACAAACAAAAACTTAAGTCTTGGCAATGATCCATATTTCTGTAATTTTATTCAACTAAAATAATTAATGTCGGTATTATTCCTCGAGCAGAAACATTATTGTGTATTGAATATTTGTATTTATACCTTTAAAAATCCCAAACCTGGCTGAAAAATTCGGACGATGGGCAAAAACACAAGTAGGCAAAAGCGAGGGAATGAAAACAACCAGGTTACATTAAAGCTTTTCCATTATCATCATCAACACAGCTTTAAAAGAAATTAATTTTTTTTAAACCATTGAAGCCAAAAAGTCACCAGTGAAAGCGCTCAGAGTCAATATAGGCTAGATAAGCGCTAACTACAAATTAAAGTAGATTCGGAACATTTTAACGATTTTGAAATACTTGAAAACTAATTTTCTCCCACATTGTTCCCGAAAAAAATGAATTTTCTCTACTAATGTCAGTTTTAATAATGTTTTGTTTCCTCTTAGTACAGAAATTACAGTAGTAACGAAATTACTTTCTCCTGTTCAGTAACCTGACATGGAATTGGTCATAACAAATGCTAAAAATCAAACCAAACATTGCTCTCAAAAGCGTCGACAAAGACTCCTCTTCAGCGCATATACAAATTAGTTGATTTTTCACAATTATATTATGTAATGATAAAAAATTCTTAAGGTATAATAAAAAAAAAAAAAAAAAAAAACTTAAGCAAAAAATTAAAAGTAATGGAAAATGGACCAGCCGATTTCTGGAACATAACTCTGATTACTGTGTCCGGAGACGAAATTAGAGACAATCACAGCACGAGTAAGGCATGCACAGCACATCCATATGCCACTTGTCAAAACAGAGGAGCAATGAACTTCTGATTAACTTCACTCGCCACAGCGGAGCAAAGAACATCTGAGCATACCAATAAAAAAAAAACCCGAAAACAGAATAAAATCACCGATTGATTTTTCACATTGAGTAGTCAAGAACACCATCCTTCTTTCCTTATGTAAAGCACGTGTACATTAAGGGAAATCACATACCGGTCCCAATTTGCCCTACCACAATCACTCTCAAGAAAGTTGATGTAAAAACTATTCAGATGGATAACTTGTCTGAGTCAGTACAAGGCTTCTACATTTAAACTGAAATACCTTAACAAGAACAGAGTTCATTCCCTTAAGGAATAAAAGGCGCTGACTCTGCAAAGAGACCTTTTACAGCATTTACCATGGCCTGGCTTCAAAATTAAGACCAATTACGTTGTTGGGCATATAACTGACTGAATAGTCCTCTTGAAACTCTAGGAAATTTTGTCATTTACAGAAGAGAGAAGTTTTGATGAATCTTTTAGTTTTATCCCAGCAATCTGCTGAACATATTTAATGATCTGCCAATTATTCACTGAAGTATTTCAAAGCAAAGTTGGGAGTTCTGGGGAGACAATCATGCAGTTTGATAGAGACCCATACAATCCCTTCATTCTGTTTTATTACTAGACACAGGAGCATTTTGAGCTACGCAAATTAAGGTAATTAGCCAATTATTGTACTATTAAACGCGTAGCAAACTATAATATAAGAATTGCAGGGCTTTGATGTCATTCTCAATATAATTCATTCTTTTTCTGATAAAATAATTAGTGTATGTTCAAAGCTTCAAATGTGAATCACAAAAAATCCAACACATTGAATGGAAAAATTAAAACAAATCCACATATGAATACGCAGGCTAAATTTCTTAATATCTATGGCTCCGTCGTTCAGTTAGTTATGCATGTTGCATAAGACTTTCCATAATACTGACTATCCTATGCATTCAAATCTTCTCGGACAGTACCATACTGTTCGTAATACTAGGCAAGTTATATCGTATTTTATAGACGTTGATACTAGGTATGCAGTTGATTATAATAGTCATGCTTTCTCCATCAGGAAGCTCGATACTACACAATATTCTGGGAGTTTTATTCCTGCCATGACCAAGTTGTAGAATGATCTTCCTAATCGGGTAGTTGAATCGGTGAAACTTCAAAAGTTCAAACTTACAGCTAATGTTTTTATGTTGAACAGGCCGGCATAAGTCTCTTTTTTTAACTTTATTTAAGAAAGTTCCATTTTAATGTTACTACTGTTCTTAACATATGTCATTTTAATTGTTCATTACTTCTCTTGTAGTTTATTTTTTCCTTATATCCTCTCATCACTGGGCTATTTTTCACTGTTGGAACCCTTGGACTTATAGCATCCTGCTTTTCCAAGTAGGGTTCTAGCTTAGCTAATAATAATAATAATAATAATAATAATAATAATAATAATAATAATAATAATAATACATACATACATACATACATACATAAATTCCACATAAAAGAAGGTTATTCATCTAACTAATTTTTAGCAAATGGGAAAATTGTCTAACTTTCATGAACTACGGTATTCATGGAATTGGGTTAGGAACTTTATTTCTTTCGAGACGTGAACATTTCCAAATGAATAATACTTCTAATCTCTGAGGAAAACTGAACTATGAATATGTAAGCACTTTACGCAAGTATTTTAGAGCATAATTATTTCATGGATAATTTGCATTTATTAAAACTCGGTCTGGAATACGAAAATAAATTATAATGGAACATGATCATTTTAAGCCAGTTCTTTTATTTATGAGTACTAGATTAAAAATACACAGTATTGTGAAAAGTAGGCCAATGATTAAATTCTTAAACTGACAAAGTATAATGAAAGACCTACACAGCTGCTAATTTTAGGTTATAATTCATAAAGAGAGAGAGAGAGAGAGAGAGAGAGAGAGAGAGAGAGAGAGAGAGAGAGAGAGAGAGAGAGAGAGAGAGAGGAGAGTAACGAGAATGTTTTAGTATAAAGATCGCTCATAAATGGCAGAGCCAAGGGACGGGACAAGTGGACCTAGAAAATGACCATATACCCATACGATCAGCACCCAAACCCTCTTTCCATTAAGCTAGGATCAGGGAAGGCCAGGCAATGCTTGCTGATGATTGAGCAGGTGAAACTATCGACTCCCCCAACCACCCTACCTCTAGATCACAAGTTTGGTGTGGTTGCAGACACTTCTAGAAACTATAAAGCCTAAGCGGGTGTCGAGCCACAGTCCAACCGACTGTCAGGCAGTGATGTTTTTAACAGACCAACAAGGAAACAAAAAGGCCTTGTTTATAAAGTATTATCATCTAATCTAAAACTGGAGGAGTAGTGAATTTTTGTAGCATCACCAACCAAATTTCAATTTCTATTTCGCTTATTCGCTGCAAGTCCCACCTATTTGACTTGATGAAAGTTGATACCTCATTTATATTCATTAGTTCGAGCTATTTTTAAAAAATTTACCATTATTATACAATATCCCGTTCTTTGCCTCTGTACACTATATTCGGGTTTTACAGTAGTTCGATTAATGTAAGAAAATATACCCAGTCTTAACTGAGAGGAAATAACTAAGTAATTGACCTTTAATTTCCGTTGTTGTGGTTGCTGTTTCAAGAGTGTGTAAGAGCAAGCATGACACGAATATTGGCGAGCATGTACGATAAGTATGAATACTATGGAGCATGCCCAACATACAAATAATGGCAAAAACACCGGTGTATGACTTCTTGCGAAAGGGTATGGCATACAGATTATGAATACTAGTGTCGAAATACACGACACAAGAGTATTGGCTAGCAATTATTACACACGGATAAAGGCAAAGACGACAGACTAATACTGGCAACCATGTAAGACACACGAATACTGCAAGCAAAATAAACATATATTGGCAAGCATATACAGAAGATTAATGACCTGTTGTCCTCAGGTTTGGTAACTGATTTACGGATGAATGATATAACCCAACAACAATAATAGTTATCATGTGATGGTAGAGAAGACAACCTAGAATGAAGATCCCTTACGTGTTTAAAACATCACGTTTAATACCCAATTGTATATGGAGACAACTATATATCTTAGGGAATATTGCAGATGATAAAGATCGTAATCACAATCAGACCAAAATCGAGGAAACACTACAGAAAGGAAGAATCATCAAATTGATGAAAAGAAGCCTTGGAACAGGACACCAACAGATGTTTGCTTTAAAGGATGAAAATGGAAATATCATCAATAATTTAGATAGCGACCCAAATTGCAGAGGGTTATTATACAATGCTATACATTAGTGATATAAGAAATAGCTTTGCCAATAGAAATAATGAAACACCTGTGCCAATAAGAAACGTAACAATAGATGAAGCAAGGAAAGGCATAGTAAGAGGCAAAGCAGAAAGAGAAGATGGCATAATAATTGATTTAATAATAGATGGAGGAGATTTCATAGTAGTAAAACTGGCTGAACTTTACAGAAGGTTCTATACCTACAGCTTAGAGATGATTTTATCATACTTATTTACAAAATAAGGAAAACACAAAAGACCTAAAAAATTGCCTCCCAATAAGTTTACTTTCCATAATATATAAAATAATTACAAAGCTCATATTAGGCCGAATAAAAAAAACAGCTAGACTTTAATCAACCAAGAGATTAGGCAGGCTTTAAAAGTGGGTATTCAACAACTGACCATATCCATGTAATTAACCAGCTAATGTAAAAACAACAGGATATGACAAACCACTATGAATAGCATTTATAGACTATGAGAAAGCTTTTGACAAACCACTATGTATGGTATTTATAGACCATGAGAAAGCTTTTGACAAACCACTATGTATGGTATTTACAGAAGATGAGAAAGCTTTTCATTCCATTAAAACTTCAGCAGTAATGATATCTATTCAAAGACAAGAAATTGATGAATTCATGTTATAACATTTGAAGATATCTAAACAGGAAGTACAGAAGTCCTAAAACTACATAAAGATAGTGAGAAAATTTCAATTGAGGAGTTAAGACAGGGAGACCCCCATCTCTCTAGCTTAGTAGTACTTTTTAAAAATTTAGATTGGGAAAATGTAGGCATTTATATTAATGGGGAATACCTTAACACTTTAAGATTTGCAGATGACATAGTTGAGTTCAGTGAATCATGCGAGGAATTGCATGAAATGATAGAAGATTTCAATAAAGAAAGCAAAAATGTAGGATTGAAAATAAATACAAGTACAACTAACATAACGCTAAATGAAAATAAAGAGTTATGGAAGAACCTTACGAGATGGTTGATGAATATACGTACTTAAGACAGTGTTTCCCCAGGACACGAGACCGATACTAAAATAAGGATACGCATGGGATGGAGAGCTATTGGAAAACCAAATGTGACTATAAAAAGTAAATGGCATTTTCCCTAAAAAAGAAAAGTATTTAATGATATGGTCCTACCAGTTTTAACTTATGCATCAGAAACTTGGAGCCTTAATAAAGGCTTACAACAGAAGCTAGTTACAAGCTATAGAAAGACTACTGATGGGAATAAAACTAAGAAACAGATAAAAGAACAACAGGGATACGAGAGCAAACTGAATTAGAGGATATTCTAACAACATGTAAGAAAAAAAAATAGATATGGGCAGGATATGTAATAAGAATGACAGGTAATAAATGGACATTAAAAATAACAGAATGGGTCCCGAGAGATTGCAAAAGAAGCAAGGGAAGGAAGAGAAGACGATGCATTGATGAGCTAAGAAAGTTTGCGGGTGTGGACTGGCATAGAAAGACCATAAACAAACACAAGTGGAAGACTTGTCTGGGGCCTTTGCTCTGCAGTGGACTAGTAACGGCTGATATATATATATATATATATATATATATATATATATATATATATATATATATATATATATACACACACACACACACACACATATATATATATATATATATATATATATATATATATACATATATATATATATATATATAGATAGATAGATAGATAGATAGATAAATATGTAGAGACAAAAAGATAATAGCTATAATATAATCATAGAAACTTGCGCTTGCCGGAGGAATTACGTGGGAAAACATACCTTTCATTAATGCGATTTTATGTTGGATACAGATTTCATTTTACACGTAACAGCAGAATCTTTACACGCAAATTTCACGAAGGCGCCTTTATACTGCATATGTCAAAATAAAATTAATAATGATTTTAAATGATATTTTTATGCTAACAAGATTCTTGTGTATATCTCACGTGTAAAGAACCCCCTTTCTATCAGTGGTCAGCGTTTGACATTGAAAACCTTGTTGAACTGCATCATCATCATCATCATCATCATCAGGAGAAGAAGAAGAAGCAGAAAAAGAAGAAGAAGTAACAATTTTCTAAGGAAATAAGAATTTTTCCTAATTCAACGTAGCTAAATTTGTACAAACAAAACAACCCAAGTATAGCAAAGGGAAAATTGATATGATGCCGGCAACCCTGGCCAAGGAGGGAGTGAAGAAGAATTTCTCAGGAATTCTTCTTGAAGATTAATTAACAGGCGATTCAGGAGCATTTCTAATTATCTGGAAGCGATTAAACACCTGGTGTCGAACAGATAATCAAGTATTAATTAGAAATGCATAATACCGAGAAATTACAATTTCACTTAACGACTGAATAGCTGAAAAGGACCTTTCCATATTTATCAATCTTCTTTTATTTTGTTCTGAGGGTTATAAACATTCATCATTAAATCATAATCAAACTGATAATATGGATGGTGCTTTTTCTTAATGGCTGAAAAAGTAAATCACGATACACCATTAATTAATAGATCCTTTACAAAAATAACACAAATTTAAAAGTACATGGTGAAGAATGAATCGAATGGAACTAACAATAAAAAGTAACTAGAGACAGCTAACATTATTAGTGTTCTCTTGCAATTTGCTATATATACTATAATCAATAAAAAGTAAACCTTAATCAAAATTATGATACTGCTTTTACCACGTTCCAAAAAGAAAATTGTATATGAAAGAATGAATGTCTTTTGGCTTCGAGTACTAGGGTTTTACCCCTAGTACTCGAAGACAAAAGACATTCATTCTTTCATATACAATTTTCTTTTTGGAACGTGGTAAAAGCAGTATCATAATTTTGATTAAGGTTTACTTTTTATTGATTATACAGTAAAAACATCAGTCACTTGGCTGGTGTTGGTGTAGAGTGGATGAGATTAATTTCCAAATTGCTGTTGCTAAGGCTTCCCCTTTTAAAAATCAGAACACATGCTGTTACAAAGGCTTTCCTTTCAAATAAAAGAAAATTTAAGAAAATACACAAACAGAAGAAGTCAACTCATTACATCCATAAAACTGACCACTGGAGAGGGAAGGTTCTAGAATGAAGGGACATGAAATTACAGCTGCTCGAAAGACCAAAACTTGGACAAAGAAGAATAAAAAAAAAAAGAACCAGAAGTGAAAGACTTCCAAAACTGGGGATAGAGAGAAAGAAGCCACCTCTGACCTACTTAGTACAGATAATGTCTTCTTTGGTCAGCGAACAATAGGATGTGGTAAACTGACAGGTATTCCATTTAACTAACTATGGTGTACCTTGCACTTGTACCAACCGTGTTTCACACAATTGTACATAATTCCTTTTATATATATTATGGTTGTATCTTCGCTCTTCCCTCGCACTAAAACGAACATGAAAATTCAAGTCTGGTTTTTCCTCTGTGATTTTGTCTGTCTTGTGAACTTGTCATGTCCTGTTGCCTTGAGGTTTTGTATATAAGGAGAGTGTTCCACAACAATATAACTCAGTCGTTTCCAATCTGCCTTTGATTTCACAACTCCTCTCTCGGCCCGTCACATTGGTGACCCCGGAAGTCGACTCGCTTCCACCGCCTTCCACCCCCACCCCCTCGACACTCCATCGTTGGTACTATGACGGACTCTACGGCAGTTGGCGCTACGGCCTCTCCATTCAAACTTTCATCGTTTGCCAGCGGAGAGGCGTTTGCTTGGTTTCAGCGCGCAGAAGTCCAGTTTCGTATCAGGGGCGTGACTCGCTCAACCACCAAAGCGGATTATGTTCTCGCGGCGATACCCGAGGACACCTTCCCAGAAATATCCGACTGGCTTTGTGAACAAGGAGACACCCCAATAGCGTATGACGACCTCAAATCATACCTTCTGCAAAAGTACTCGCCGTCGCCAGCCGCCCGTATAGCAAAGCTTTTTCAGCTCTCGCAACAACCGTTGGGGGACCAAAGGGCTTCGTTTGCCCTCAGGGAAATGACCAGTATCGCTCGCCTTCAACCTGCCGCAGACGGCTCTCCTCGTGAGGTAAACCTACTCCGTGCCCTTTGGATACGCCGTTTACCTGAACCTGTGCGCGCTGCCATACCAGATGTCGATAGTTTACCCATAAAGGACTTGATGACCAAAGCCGACGCCCTTATGGACAGCCACTTCAAGACCTCCATCAACGCCTCCACCCCTGACGACGAGGATGCCTATTCAACGTACACCGAAGCTGACATGAATGCCGTAGGACATACACGGCTACCCCGTGACGTGCCGAAGCGGCGACAAAGCCGCCCACCACCCACCAATCGCTCGCGCCCCAACAAACGACTTCTACAGCCACTTACTACCTCCCATCCACCGCAGTTTTGCTACTACCACTTCAGATTCGGGGCGACCGCAAAGAAATGTGCCAAAGATTGTCAGTGGCCAAAAAACGTGTAAGTAGGCCATCGCTTGTGGCGGTGGCCTCCCATGTTTCTAATCTTTTCTTTTTACAGGATGCAGGAACGGGCGTGCGATTTTTGGTAGACACGGGTGCTTGTCGTTCTCTTTTGCCAAGGAAACTCTTTAAGGCACGACGTAGTCTGTCTACATCTGCCGACGTCCGCTTGGTAGCTGCCAACGGATCTGCGATACCCACCTACGGTTACGAGAGCCTCACATTATCGTTCGGAAACGGTAAATTCAATTGGAAGTTTCTCGTTGCTGACGTCACAATGCCAATCCTCGGTGCGGATTTCCTCTCTCATTTCCACCTTCTGGTCGATGTCGCCCACCGACGATTGGTCAACGCGGACTCGTACTTGTCGACACCTCTTCAACCCACCCCCTCTAACCTCGCTCTCCACATCAGCGCACCCACGGATGCCTACGCCCACCTCCTCACGTCGTACCCGGAAGTTTTCCGTCCAGAACTTCGCCAAACGCCCACGGTTCCTGCTAAGCACGGTATTTACCACCATATCAAGACGACGGGACCCCCAGTCTTCGCAAAATTCAGACGTCTGGCACCGGAACGATTGGCAGCCGCCAAACAGACGTTCGCCGAAATGGAGAAAATGGGCCTTTGCCAAAAGGCCTCCAGCCCATGGTCGTCACCCTTACACATCGTTCTGAAGAAAGACGGCTCCCTCCGTCCGTGCGGGGATTACAGGCGCCTGAACATGCAAACAGAACCAGATCACTACCCCCTCCCAAACATTGCCGATGTAACCTCCTACCTGCACAAAGCAAAGGTTTTCTCTACGCTTGACCTCCTGAAGGGGTATTATCAGGTGCCTATGAACCCAGAAGACATCCCCAAGACCGCCATCACCACTCCGTTTGGTACATACACCTTCAATTACTCCTGTTTTGGCCTTCGTAATGCTGGGGCAACGTTTCAACGTCTCATGGATGGCATCTTAGGGGACCTCCCTTTCTGTGTATGTTATGTGGACGACATACTTGTGTTCTCCTCCTCAAAAGAGGAACACCTCCGTCACCTGCGCATCGTGCTCGACCGCCTGCAACAAAACGGCCTTGTAGTCCGGTACGACAAGTGTACCTTTCGCGCCAACGAAGTGTCGTTCTTAGGGCACCGTATCACTCCTGAAGGAGTCCATCCCCTCCCTGAGAAGGTAGCAGCCGTTCAGAATTTCCCCACGCCCTCGACCGTCAAAGCTCTGCAGGAATTCTTGGGCATGATCAACTATTATCACCGTTTTCTGCCAGCCATTGCCGCCACTCTTGCTCCCCTCTACGCCTCCCTCAAGGGCAAGCCAAAGGACTTGAAGTGGGGTCCCCTTCAAGAAGCGGCCTTCTGCAATGCAAAGAAGGCCCTATCAACTGCTGTGGCTCTCACTTTTCCTATCCCACACGCCCCTCTCCTTCTCTCCACCGATGCCAGCGACGTCGCTATTGGTGCAGTACTCGAGCAGGTGGTCAAAGGCTCGCCCCGCCCATTGGCCTTCTTCAGCAGAAAACTGTCCAAGGCAGAATCGGGTTATTCTACCTTCGATCGAGAATTGCTGGCGGTGCACCTGGCTGTCCGTCACTTTCGCCATTTCTTAGAAGGTACGCCCTTTGTCATTCGCACAGACCACATGCCTCTGGTGCACGCCTTCACTCGACAGTCTGACGCCTGGTCCGCCCGTCAACGCCGACATCTCTCCGCCGTGGCTGAATACAATTGCACCCTCCAATACGTCCCTGGGAAAATGAATCCCGTTGCCGATGCCCTGTCAAGAAACACGTTGGCTGCCGTTCAACTGGGATTGGATTACAACGCCCTGGCTGAAGCCCAACGACAGGATCCAGAGTATCAAGCTTGTAGGACATCCTGCACGTCCCTCCGTTGGGAGGATTTTCCCCTCGAAAACTCCAACACCACCCTCCTCTGTGACGTCAGTACTGGTAGACCGCCACCTTGGATTCCTGCTCCCATGCGCCGACAGGTGTTTGATTTCATCCACGGCCTTTCACATCCCTCGTGCCGTTCTACTGCACAGCTGCTGAAGGCAAAGTTCATTTGGCACGGCATTTCTAAGGATGCTAAGGATTGGGTCCGTGCCTGTACTTCTTGCCAAACTTCCAAAGTACATCGATACACGGATTCAGGAGTGGGCACCTTTCCTCAACCTCAGCGTCGTTTCGCACACATTCACGTCGACGTTGTAGGCCCCCTACCCACATCACAAGGACATCGTTACCTGTTTACCGTCATCGACCGCTCCACTCGTTGGCCTGAAGCCATTCCCATGGAAACTGCAACGTCCGCCTCATGTACATCTGCCTTACTCTCTGGATGGAATTCAAGATTCGGTATCCCTGAGCATATTACTTCTGACAGGGGAACCACTTTCACCTCTCAATTATGGACGTCATTAGCGAATCTCCTGGGCATCACCCTACATCACACAACGGCCTACAACCCCGCTGCCAATGGAATGGTTGAACGTTTTCATCGCACCCTCAAAGCAGCTTTGATGTCCCGCTGCAAGGATTGCAACTGGTTTACTCAGCTTCCCTGGGTCCTCCTTGGACTAAGGACCACTCCTAAAGACGCCCTCGACGTCTCGGCAGCCGAAATGGTGTATGGCGACCCGTTGGTCGTCCCTGCCGAGTTTTTTCCTTCTACAACCTCCTCCGACGATCTCCAGCGCATACGTCACGTCGTGGGAAAATTTACTCCGTGCCGCCAAACTTACAAGCCCCCAGCGAAGCATCACATACCAACGGACTTGCACTCTGCAACGCACGTCTTCCTGCGCAACGACACCAGCAAGCCACCGTTAACGCCCCCTTACACGGGACCTTACCTTGTGATCCGACGCAGTCCGAAAGCATTCCTCCTAAACATTCGGGGCAAAGAAGACTGGGTCTCCAATGATCGTCTAAAACCTGCTTATCTTCTGCCAGATGACCCGCCTACAGTTCGCCTCTCTAGATCAGGGCGCCCTATTTAACATGTACAGTATGTCATTTTTAGGGGGGGAGCCATGTACCAACCGTGTTTCACACAATTGTACACAATTCCTTTTGTATATATTATGGTTGTATCTTCGCTCTTCCCTCGCACTAAAACGAACATGAAAATTCAAGTCTGGTTTTTCCTCTGTGATTTTGTCTGTCTTGTGAACTTGTCATGTCCTGTTGCCTTGAGGTTTTGTATATAAGGAGAGTGTTCCACAACAATATAACTCAGTCGTTTCCAATCTGCCTTTGATTTCACAACTCCTCTCTTGGCCCGCCACACACTGTATTTTGACTCGAGTACTTGAAGCCCAGAGATATTGGGCCTTATTCTTTACCATACAATTCCATATTTATATCATTTCCTAAAAGTAGCCATATGACCTTTTTTATTTCTAATGAATATAGTGTATATAGTAAATCTGAAATTATCTCTTTTGTTCGTTTCATGCGATGCAGTATTCATCAGGAACTTTTATTTTTTTATCATTTTGTAAATTATGAAAACCTATTTGGAAGGCTGTATAAAAATTTTAACTCCGTCATTGCTATTGGTTGTGGAATGTTTGAAAATTAACTTTGCAAAAGTATAAAAAGTAAATAATGACCTTCAAATCCAAGAGAGATACGCGGATACAATGACCAAACAAGGAACACGTATCAAAAAGGGAAAATTTGGGAAATTAATCTACATGTCTGAGAGAAAGTCGGTTTGAATAGGAAGTAAGTTTAAATACGATACAGATAAATACCAGCTCATATACATCTTGATGTAAGCATCATACAACTAAAACATACAAAAATAACATTTCACAAAGCAAAAACCTCTACTGCAATGCTAGCAGTTAAGTTTCTGCTGAACATAATGTAATTATTCCAGAGCAATTTATTATAATGAGGACAACTGCATCCGCAACTGAACATAGTATAAGCGATATTTTTCTAGTTTCACGAAAACAATAACATCCTTCGTTAAGTAAAATACTATTCATAGTTTCAAAACGCATTCGCCCTAATGTCTATTTCCTACCGACAAATATAGTGATGGAAATTACTGCCTCCAGTTTCATTTTTAATGATTTTCTTCATTCCTTAATGTTATTGAGGCCTGTTAATAGGGAGCTAGATTTGGATGTGACTATGTCAAAGGTATGGGTGGATTTTTAAATTTCATTATCTATCCTTTCCGAAAGAAAATAAAATTGGAGAGTAAATGAGAAATATTCTTGTTCTCGAAATTGAATTTATACATTTTCAACCCACAATATATAACGTGATTGTGTTCTAAACACCCAAGTTAAGTCAAAGATTTATCTTGTAACTTTGAAGGAAAACTAACAATCAATAAATAGAGCAATGAAGAAATACGGAAACTCTTCATAATCTTATTAAAAAGCAATAGAACTGACAATAAATCGTCCCACGTCTACTTAAATCATTCAAACTTGTCTACAGAATTAATCTCACGAGAGTTATTCCTATGATAAAGTACATTTTATATACCTACTGCAGAACATCAAGCCCTGTCCATTGTGCGTGGATAATGTCTTTCATGAAGAAAAGAGAAAATCATTTGATTTTTCCTGAAATATTTTTTATGATCTTAATAACACAATTTTTGTTTGGTGATTGAGAAAAATAAACCACAATCCTTGAAATTGGTTTTATTATTATCATTATTATTATCATTATTATTATTATCATTATTATTATCATTATTATTACTAACCAAGCTACAACCCTAGTTGGAAAATCAAGATGCTATAAGCCCAAGGGCTCCTACAGGGAAAAATAGCCCAGTGAGGAAAGGAAATAAGGAAATAAATAAATGATGAGAACAAATTAACAATAAATCATACTAAAACAGTAACAACGTCAAAACAGATATGTCCTATGTAAACTATTAACAACGTCAAAAACAAATATGTCATATAAACTATAAAAAGACTCATGTCAGCCTGGTCAACATAAAAACATTTGCTCCAACTTTGAACTTTTGAAGTTCTACTGATTCAACTACCCGATTAGGAAGATCATTCCATAACTTGGTAACAGCTGGAATAAAAGTTCTAGAATACTGCGTAGTATTGAGCCTCATGATGGAAAAGGCCTGGCTATTAGAATTAACTGCCTGCCTAGTATTACGAACAGGATAAAATTGTCCAGGAAGATCTGAATGTAAAGGATGGTCAGAGTTATGAAAAATCTTATGCAACATGCATAATAAACTAATTGAACGATGGTGCCAAAGATTAATATCTAGATCAGGAATAAGAAATTTAATAGACCGTAAGTTTCTGTCGAACAAATTAAGATGAGAATAAGCAGCTGAACACCAGACAGGAAAACAATACTCAAAACAAGGTAGAATGAAAGAATTAAAACACTTCTTCAGAATAGATTGATCACCGAAAATCTTGTAAGACTTTCTCAATAAGCCAATTTTTTGTAGAATTGAAGACACAGACCTAATGTGTTTTTCAAAAGTAAATTTGCTGTCGAGAATAACACCTAAAATTTTAAAAGTGTCATACAAATTTAAAGAAACATTCTCAATACTGAGAACCGGATGTTGAGGAGCCACCGTCCTTAACCTACTTACAATCATACTTTGAGTTTTGTTAGGATTCAACTTCATACCCCATAATTTACACCATGCACTAATTTTAGCTAAATCTCTATTTAGGGATTCACCAACCCCAGATCTACATTCAGGGGTAGGAATTGATGCAAAGATAGTAGCATCATCTGCATATGCAACAAGCTTGTTTTCTAGGCCAAACCACATGTCATGTGTATATAGTATGAAAAGTAATGGGCCAAGAACACTACCCTGTGGAACAGCGGATATCACATTCCTATACTCACTATGGTGCCCATCAACAACTCTTTGAGATCTATTACTTAAAAAATCAATAATAATGCTAAGAAACGACCCACCCGCTCCCAACTGTTTAAGTTTGAAAACAAGGGCCTCATGATTAACACGGTCAAAGGCAGCACTAAAATCAAGGCCAATCATACGAACTTCCTGACCACAATCAATGGATTTCTGTACAGCATTGCAGATTGTAAGAAGGGCATCACATGCTCCAAAGCCTTTACGAAAACCAAATTGCAAACTAGGGAGTAGATGATTACCTTCAGCAAACCTATTAAGACATTTTGCCAGAAGACGTTCAAAAACTTTATATAATATGGGAGTTATGGAAATTTGGCGGTAATCAGTGGGAATTGAGCTACCACAAACACATTTACATAAAGGAGTAACATTACCAATTCTCCAGTAAGTGCTAAAAGCTCCTCTTCTTGCTAACTTGCACAAAATAACAGATAACTTTGCAGCTAAGAAATCTGCTGTCTTTATAAAAAACAAAGGAAAAATACCATTTGGGTCTACACCTCCATAAGCATCAAGTTCCATCAACAGAGCTTTAATCTCACGAGATCGAAAAGCTAAACTAGTTAGTTTAGCCTCAGGAAAACAGGAATGAGGAAGTTCAAGTTTTTCATTACTCTGTTTCCTGTCAAAAACATCAGCCAAAAAGGTTGCCTTTTCCTTTGGACAGTAAGTGACTGAGCCATCTGGTTTAAGTAAAGGAGGAACTGTTGCATCTACACCAGAGTGCAGATTTAAGGGTAGACCACCATTTATGTTCCTGAGTTGTACCAGAAAGGTTTTCTTTTATGGTTAAATTGTACTCCTTTTCAGTTGAGGCATAAACTCTCTGAGAAAAAGCTCGAAGCTGAGTATAGTTATTCCAGGTCAAATCTGATCTGTTACCCTTCCAAAGATGATAGGCCTCCTGCTTCTCCAAATAAGCACGTCTACAATCATCATTGAACCAAGGTTTGTCCTTCACTCGGTACCTTAGCACACGAGAAGGGATACGCCTATCACATATGTTGACTAGATTCTCATTCAAAGAGACAACAGGATCTACACTATTATATAATTGTGACCAATTCAAGCACAAAAGATCATGTAAAATCCCATTCCAGTCTGCTTGGGATTTCAAATAAACTTTACAAGAGTATGATATATCAGGGACAGGCTGCTCAGTCTTCACTACTAATGAAATCAAGGCATGATCAGATGTCCTGACTAGAGAACCGACCTTACTAGTTATAACGCCAGGGGAGTCAGTGTATACGAGGTCCAAGCAATTACCAGACCTGTGAGTTGCTTCATTTATGATTTGCTCACAGCCTGATTCAGAGGCAAAGTCTAAAGCTTTTAAGCCATGGCGATCGGTGGGAGAGATAGAACTTACCACTCCCTATGGTGAGCATTAAAATCACCAACAAAGACAAAAGAAGCCTTTCTATCATCTTCTTGTATCTTAGCCATAATGGTAAGAAGACAATCGAAGATAGAATCATCCATGTCTGCATTCCGGTAGATCGAACACAAATAAAAGTTGTTTTGCCTGCCACAAACTTTTATTACCTGAATCTCATGACATCCACATTGATAGCAGGACTTATGAGAACCAGGGTACACGGTCCTAATATACACCGCCATTCCCCTGGCCCTAGGGATGGCATCACGTTTCAACATTATTGGCATTATGATTATCATTAACACAAGTGTTATAACTTTAGCTCTGCTTAACATATCAAAGTCTGAGATAACTATTTAAATCATGAGAGACTCAAATCATAGTGCAATGCACGCCTACGGTAGTCAAAGATGAGTATTTTGGACTAAATGATACAGAATAGCTGAATAACCTGGATATTCCTGCATCCATTAGGCCTGGCGTTTTTAGCGTTAAACCTCTCTCTCTCTCTCTCTCTCTCTCTCTCTCTCTCTCTCTCTCTCTCTCTCTCTC
The DNA here is from genome assembly GCF_036898095.1 of Palaemon carinicauda. Classification (NCBI taxonomy): domain Eukaryota; kingdom Metazoa; phylum Arthropoda; class Malacostraca; order Decapoda; family Palaemonidae; genus Palaemon; species Palaemon carinicauda. The sequence continues at coordinate 8,125,147 of NC_090727.1, read as the reverse complement.
TCTCTCTCTCTCGTAGAGGCTTATCCACAGAGACTGCGCTCATGAGGTTGACGGATGAAATATATAAGAATATTGACAATAAGAATATTTCCCTATTAATTTTATGTGATCTTTCAAAAGCTTTCGATAGCGTGAACCATGCAGAGTTGTTGAAAGCATGCAAAGAACACCATATTGATACTTTTTGGTTGGGTGATTACTTGCAAGATCGTTCTCAAGCTGTTAGACTAGGCAATGTCAAATCGAGGTTAGAGAAAGTTGAATATGGTGTACCTCAAGGGTCTGTGCTGGGCCCAATATTATTTTTGATATACGTTAATGATATGGCCAAATATATAAAGGACTGCTTTTTAATTCAGTATGCGGATGACTCCCAAGTTTTGCTCTCTGATTCACTAGAAAACTTGGAGGAGTTAATTGAAAGGGCAGAATTTATTTTACTAGAAATAAAAAAATACTTCTTAAGGAAAGGATTGCTAATGAATGCCAGTAAAACGCAATGCATGTTTATAGGTACTTCACAATACATGAGCAAGATTGACAATAATATAACAATTAGATGCGATGGTGAAGAGGTAAAGACTAGCAATTATGTAAAAAATCTAGGTTTGTACATGGACAAATGTATGACATTTAATCATCACATTGATAAAATAAGTAGAAAAGTGAGCGGTATCTTGATGTATATTAATAGAATAAAAGATCATTTTGATAACTCGACTAGAATAATAATAGTTCAAAGCCTAGCGTTAAGCATAGTAAGTTATTGTATTAAAATCTGGGGAGGGACTAACGACTTATACTTAGAAAAAGCCCAGAAACTTGTAAATTTTGCTGCTCGGGTCGCGGTAGGGGGGGTTAGAAAATATGATCACATCACCCCAGTCCTCAAACAACTACAATGGTTAAAATTAAGAAATCAATATATTTATGAAATTTGTGTTTTTGTTTTTAAAGTTTTAAAAAAAGGAATACCCAAGCTGGTTATATGATTTTTTAAATGTCGGTAATTGCAGGGATGCCTCAACTAGGCAAAATAATAACTTATATATACAAAGATACCGAACTGACTTCGGATCACGCTCTATGGTAATAAGGAGCCCATCAGCCTGGAACAAGCTACCTCAAAATCTTAGGGACTGTTCAAGTGCTAACGTTTTTAAAAGGAAACTTAAAGATTATCTTTTAAACAAACACTGTGAATAAGATGGATTTATTTTTTTCTATTCATTTTTATCACCGATGTTTTATGAGTTTTTAATTTTATGAAATTTTATGTTCATCTGATTGAAGTCGCTATTTTCCTTAATTTATGAATAATACTAATTTATTGAAAATTTTAATGTGAAAGAGCAAATTACACCCTCTCAGTGTGTATAGGTTTTTAAAGTAATACTATTTTATATTTTAAGTATTATGTATCTTTTATGTAAAGCTATCCATTAGAAATGGAACTTCTATATAACTTATTGTTTTAATATATAGTTTTTTGTTTTAACAAAAGAATAACCATTGTAATAATTGAAATAAAGATTTTGACTTTGACTTTGACTCTCTCTCTCTCTCTTTAGCACTGAATAGTGAATTACTGCAAGGAATTCAGGTTTGTGCACTGTGCTTTCCCGAAAGACATTCGTTAATAAACCAAGACGTTTGAAATATTCTACAGATTATTTCCTGTTTCTCTCTCTCTCTCTCTCTCTCTCTCTCTCTCTCTCTCTCTCTCTCTCTCTCTCTCTCTCATACAACTAATAAAAACCTGTTTGGCATAATGGTGGAAGTATAGAACAAATAACTCACTTCGCAAGGACTCAAGGTTCTGAATAGGAATAAAAGAAAATTCTTCATTTTATTCCCATTTCATTATTAAAGGTTTCCACTTACTCTTCTGGCACTCAAGGGATGCACAGGGCCTCAAAGAATTCACGCAATAAGAGACTTTCCTGTGCCATCTCTCTGAGCTCAACCCAATTCTCAGATCCAACCTCCCTCCGCGTTGTTATTAGCCAAAAGGTTTTCAATGAAACCTTTATTCATATTCACATGGAAATCGGCAAATTAAGCTTTCATTATATATCCACTATATTTCCATTTGTATGTGTGCATGTGTAAGTATATAAAGTAAACAACACATTTTCTTAACGTCCAAACATCAATCTATTCTTCGTTGAGAGAGATTAAATTGTTGCAAAAAAATACGATTTTTTTATTTTACTAAAAAAGAATTTAGTAATTATTGCCTGTTCTGAATTTCAATTTCAAGTTTTAATTCCGAACTAAGAATGAAATTAATTCTGGATGCAATCAAAGTACAAACGCTGTTTTAATAAAAATGAAAGGCTATGCGCGCAGAAGTTCCCTTTCAAGTTAAGCAGAAAAATAAAGCAATTCTATAATAAAGGTTTCCAGGCCATGAGAAATACGCTAAACTCAACATCTATTACGTACTAGGTCTCTTTGAAATGTCCTTTTAGAATAAAAAATAGAAAATAAATAAATAAATATATACATACATATATATATATATATATATATATATATATATATATATATATATATATCACCAGTTATGAAAAAACGTCACATTGGGTTGAAAGTTTGAATCAGAAGACGCTGTTCTCAGTTTAACATTTCCTAGTTCTGTGGACAAGAATATGCATGAATAAACAGTGAATATTAAAGTTTATAAAACCATAAGGCAAAAGAACTAAATAAATGGATTTTCATCAATTGTATTATGTGAAATAATGTGGGATTTATTCCTACTAGTAATCTTTTTCTCCTGAGTACTATTTGATCATTGAATATTATACTTTCCTATCTTTTCCTCATAGACACACCCCATACCTGTTTAATACTATATAGAAGTAAATGACGAATTTCAAAGTACCTTTATGTCAAGACTACAAGTAAAACAAGTATCAAACAAGACTTAGTTGTTTAACTGCATTTGCATTAATTGGAACTTAACAGCTCGGTGCTGTACTTTTACACTGTAGAACATGAGATTAGTAAGACTTGCCAAAAAAGTTCATTCCATCTAGGAAAAACATATACTTAGTTATTGCATCACTATGCCATTTAACCCGGAAACCCTACAGAAAGGAAACACTATTAGTACATTAGATTCTAACCATAGTATTATAGTAAATTTAAAGTTTAAAGACCATTCATGAATACCAGAGGCAAGGAACAGTGACATTGTCCTATGAAGCAGGACAACGCCCTAGGGACTGACCATATATGCTTATGATCAGCGCCCAAACTCCCTCTCCACCGAAGCTAGGACCAAGGAGGGCCAGGCAATGGCTGCTGATGACTCAGCAGATAGACCTCTAGGGTGCCCCCAAACCGCCCCCCCCCCCCCTTCCTTGGCTCACAATGATGGTGAGGTTGCAGCGACCAAAGGAATTAACGAGTTTGAGCGGGACTCAAACTCCAGTCTGGCGATCACCAGATAAGGATTCTACCACATAGGCCACCAAAACGGGGAGGATGTAATTTGTATCAAAACAAAGTAATCCAAATCAAGTAATTTCACTTAGAAATCCTGAAGTCTAACAAGTTCATGAAACTTCTAAGTAGTACATGGACCCTAAGATCGTGGCAACGGATCACAATGGGAGCTGAAAGCCACCATACTATAATACGAGATATATATATATATATATATATATATATATATATATATATATATATTTATATATATATAAATATATATATACATATATATATACATATTATATATATATATATATATATATATATATATATATATATATATATATATATATAACACTTGTGTGTACATATGTATAAACAACAGTAAAACAAATCCTGAACTCGCCATTTAATTTCTTTCAAAGAAGGAACAGCCTATAGAAGACATAAAAACAGGAAACCTAATATACTAATATATTTCCTTTGATAAATTACCTTTCCTATTGATATCCTTGCCTCGCCAATTCCTCAACTGGGAATCGGAAAACGATACGGCTCGGGTATCAGGGAGAAAAATGGGTAGAATCTGTTAACAGACATAAAACATCGGGAATCTTTACTTTATTGGATATATTCTATGCAATGTTGATTCTCTCTCTCTCTCTCTCTCTCTCTCTCTCTCTCTCTCTCTCTCTCTCTCTCTCTCTCTCTCTCTCTCTCTCTCTCTCTCAGCTGATAATGAAGATGGTCTATAGGAACTTAAACAGATTTTGTGTGGTGGTAAATTGCTACACACATCGGTGTAAACAAGGCCTTCGGCAGCCCATACAAGTAGATTTTTGTTAACACAGGATATTCGGGATGGACAAATGATAATATTGATGATGATGATTGGGGTCAAGCAGCAATTGGATCAGCAGCAAATTCGGTGATCATTACCAAACCCTTCGTCCTGTTCGGTCCATAAACCAATTTTCTTTTCTTACACTTTTCCCTTAATGAGTCGTATAATAACAAAAAGATGGGTTGACCAATATCGTGTTTGTATTACAACCTACAGAATCCGCTTTTCTAAGCTAAAAACTTATAAGAACTGATTCAAAGGTACACATTACACAAGTAGGAACAATGCCATGATCAGCACTGCTGTTGTAGCATTAAAGCAACTGATTAACTTTAGAAATAGGGACAATATTGGAAGAATATGTGTCATGCAATAGGCAACACATAGTTCAAGAAAGATTATGATGCAAATGGTATATGCAAATCTAATTGAAAAATAAACATGATGAAAACTGAAGGACCGAGACCATCTTTGCGAACAGATATTATGCCCAAAAGGAGTGTTATGAAATTCTCTGCATTAAAATATTTTGGTGGAACTTGTAAATGAAGCCTAAAAAAGCATTCAAAGCCCTGAAAAATGCAATTTATCTCTAATGTAAAAACGCAAACAAACAATACACTAGCAGGAAATTAATGGTGCAGTATAACATAACAGGGTCGTCGTGCAATTCTGGATTAAAAGCACTTTCGCCCAGCACTATAGTATAAAAAAAAAAGATCCATGGAAAAGCTTTCCAACGTGAACTGCTATGGGGATCCGATCTTGTCTCATGGAGCCTCGATGGTAAATTGTTTTCGTCTTCAAAGTTATTTATCAAATGATTTCTTTGTAAATTTCCAAATATCAAAATTTCATCACACACACACACACACACACACACACATATATATATATATATATATATATATATATATATATATATATATATATATATATATATATATATATATATATATATATATATTCGGTATTTCCCCGTCCCTTGGGTAAGTGAGAGAGTCAGTAATCATACCCTGGTGAGAGAGGTTGTAGCACTGCCGTCTCAATACGGCAGTGAGTTGTAGTTATGAAACAGGGAGGGGTGGGAAGGGTTGAATCTGGGTGCGTGTGTCTGCCTGTGCATATCTATCTAAATATTTAGCTAGCCTTTTTGATGGGTCGCTTACACTATTAAATAATACCTACTAATATACATAAATAGCAAACTTGCTTAACATTAAATTAAGTAAATTGACTATGAATCCACCCAAATCATTTGTTGAGAAAAATTTGACAGGGAAAGATGTCCAGTCTTATCTGTAATGAATTTCTTACGTATCTTCTTTAGTTGTACATCTGACGGCCCTCAATAAACTAAAGTATTCTATATTTCACGCAAGAGTACCAAATGTATTTTTTATCTGCTATTTAAAATTGTAGGTATAATAATCAGATTGATATGATGAATATGGGATCAAAATACACGTCTGAAGAGCAGTCCTTTACGTCACACTGACTAATTCCATCACAATAAGCATGATCAATGGTCTAATAGTATATAATCAATGATTAGTAAGTATTTAAACGTTAGTTTAAAGGTATATGTCCACACATATCCACATACACACGAATAGGTATTCATTCAGTAAATATATATATATATATATATATATATATATATATATATATATATATATATATATATATATATATATATATATACGCACTTACACATATAAGGTGAAATTATAGAATGCAACAGAAAAAAATGCATATCTAACTATACTCCTTTAAAGCCAATACTGAGTACATACACCCCTCTCATACAATTTAAAATGTTTGTAGTGCTACACTGACTCTCAAGATGAAATTTCAAAACTACACACTAAAAGAAAATAATGCTCAAAGTCCTTTCAGGGCAGAGCTACATAATCACCCATATTAAGCCAGACTGAAACATAATTTCTTTTACAGTGTACTATTTGTCTTCGTGTGTATGTTAGAGATAGAATGTTTTTCTAAAAGCCTCATAATACATAAAGAAACAAATGGGGATGAAATAACAAACAACCATAAACATCTTCGAATCTTGTTGGAGGCTTTCAGAGGTAAATTTCTCAACATCCCAACAAACACGTATAAAAATAATGTAAATAAATTGACCGGAGAAGAGGGTTTAAAAGTATTATTTCAAATAATAATTTGATGTAAAAAAAAAAAAAAGCAAGAACAAATCTGCAACAGAAATAAGGCAAAAAAGCTCTTAGCTCTGGAAGAAGAAGAAGAAAAAGAAGAAGATGAAGAAGAAGAAGCTGAAGAAGAAGAAGAAGAAGAGGAAAAAAAACATTAAACGGTCCCAGTAGTTCCACTGAGCCATTTACTGTATATCTGCAAGAGAAGTAAGAAAAGAGGAGTCCCCATGAGTCATTGGTCAAACTCTGTGTCAAGAACAAACTTCCAGCATTTCAATTCATGAACACAAACTTGTATACTAACATATTCAAGCATGAATACATGCATACAATCCAATATCAACTCCGAGTTTTTATGAATACAGCTGTGAAAAATAATACTTCCTTAAATTCACGCACAAACACGCTATTGAAATTGAAATACATATTAGAGCACATACATGTATGAATTCATGTACAGTACACAAAAGAGAGCTCCAATGTGCGCAAGATGGATTTCACCACACAAGAATTTACTCATATCATAAACTTGAATTTTAATCATACGAAGGCTAGGTCTAAAGAGCTTTGAATTCATGCACATATAAAGTTGAATCAAATGGTGCATACTGTATGAAAACAATAACAGAATTAATATAAATTCAAATTCAAAAGAATGTAAACTAGATATAATCATATATACATATTCACAATAATTCTAATGTACGTAAAATGGATGAAACTTAAAAACGTTTAAATTCATGAATACAAAAACGAAGTACGTAAACTACACACACAAAAAATAACTTTGAATTCGTGCATATGCAATCTATATTCAAACGCAGACCAGATGAAATTCCAATATATAAATATATAGATGTATTCATACATTTAAATACAGCATATGAATTCGAGTGCACACTAGACTTCACCGCGAATGCATACTTGAATTCCCACCTAATGATGAATTTCCATACACTCACACTGAAAGTAAATCATAACCATACAATTTAAAGAATAAAATCGCTATTAATCAAAATACACTTCAAGCCAAAAACTATTTCTTAAAATCAAGCATAAAATTTTTTAAAATAAAATATATAGACGCGAAACGTTGGTATTCATGTTGTCAAATGAAGCAGAGTCGAAAAATCTTTAATTAATATTAAAACTTAGACTAAGAAGGCAAACTTACTTTACTCGTGATAATGGACTTTCAGAACTATGCAGAACGGAAGAGGAAGAAGAAGAAGAAGAAGAAGAAGAAGAAGAAGGAGAGAGAGAGAGAGAGAGAGAGAGAGAGAGAGAGAGAGAGAGAGAGAGAGAGAGAGAGAGAGAGAGAGATGGTTTTAAAAGCTCAGTCATAAACATTACCAATAACGAGATTCTTTTTAATTCAAGAATATATATTTTATCGTCTTGCTGATGTATCCCAAAAATGAAGACAAAATGGGTTTTTCGAAAGTTATCCCACAGATTATGGGAAGGGAGAAAGAAAAATCGGGATTGAGTGCAGGAATAGAGTTAAATCTCACGAAAATTTTAAAAAAGTAACCATTAAAAAATACAAATAGTTTGTATGTATGGATATATTCATATATGCATATATATAAACAGTATATCTATCTTCCACATACATATATATATATATATATATATATATATATATATATATATATATATATATATATATATATATATATATATATATATATATATACCGTAATCTCCATCTTTATGCCAGACTTGAAAAAAACGTTACTTTAGCCCTCGTCTACATCTGCTTTTTCTCATTTTCTTCATTTACTCTGCCTTACCTACTACTTTGCGTTATGTATTACGGTTACTCAATATTAAGATTTTCCCTTTTCATCTATTTCTATTCCTCTTTTTCAGCACATCGAGGGCAATCCAGAAGACGGAGTTGAGATAAAGTGACCACGAAATCGGATACGAAATGTCTCGCGTATCTACGTCTTTAGAAACAGAGGCAAAAGAAACTAAGATTAATCTTCAAAGAAACCATTGTCACAAACAAAAATGGTACTTAGGTTCGAGACAGATGGTGGGGTATTGAACATGACAAGGGGATTTATTAGGAGAAGAGATAAATAGTCGAGCGATAGGAATGTAGACGACTATTACTAAAGCACAAGAACATTTTTTACGGTTAATCTATCATGTAGAAAAACACTCACATCTGATTTTCATATTATTTCTAACCAACCATTCTACTTACAAAATACATAAATAGTACCCTACAAAAAAAAAAATGAAATAAAAAAGCTTAACCGACCACCAGGCATGTTCAGTGATAAAAACTATTCATCGACCCTTTGCAAGTAATTACGATTGCAACTTCAGGAAATTAAACGGCATAATATCATATCAACAATATTGCTCCTCTTCCTTATTCCAAAGTTAAGGAAGACGAGAACTGCATTACTGACATACGAAAGCGGACAAGGAGAGAGACCAAGGGCATAATGGATTCAAGGGCCTCTCGAAATGGCGCAGCTCCTTGCGATGCGTTGTTCCTTAATTGAAGACGTTAACTCTTGAAAATGCACATGAAATATATATATATATATATATATATATATATATATATATATATATATATATATATATATATATATATATATGTGTGTGTGTGTGTGTGTGTGTGTGTGTGTGAGTGTGTGTATGTGTTTGTGTTTGTTTATTTGTTTGTTTGTGCACTAGTTTACTCACGACGCACTGCCAAGAAAATGACTGTTATACGAGAGTGTCGAGATGGTAAGGCCAGTCTTTTGGTACGCAATGTACTATCGCCAAGGAACAGACCAAGGCACCTTCATTTTGAGAACTTATATGAGAGGTATGGTTGAA
>NC_090727.1:8083338-8110838 GCF_036898095.1 Palaemon carinicauda | reverse complement strand
CTGAAGATAGGAAAAGACTTCTTCGAACCTGTGAAGCGTGTACACTTGAAAAAATTGGAGACACGAGTTAAAAACCTAAGGTCACGACAGCAACAAACAAATATCTCCATTATAAACAGCAAGGAAATGTTGCTTTCCAGCTCCTCATGAAATCCCAGGGGCAAGTAATACAACTCTATCACAAAGAACTGATGACATACTTCCTAACTCCTGTACCATATAGAATTGGAACTGTGGATGGCTTCCTTGCCAACACTGACAAGTCTAAAGCATTACATCACCTGACAAAAGATCTAGAAGACACCAGGCTGCCTCCAACACAAGAAACTCTTGTCATCATTAATAGTAATGCTGTATTTTATACCATGAAAGAAGTGCATGGAAAATTCAGTCTTATTTGTGCAACGATTTTTGACAAGCTTCCAAAATCAGGAGATGTCTTCAGCACAGATTCTTACATTGCCAACTCCATCAAAGCAATGGAACAAGTCTACCACAGATCTTGAGAACAGCTGACCATCAAATGCCAAAAGACAAAAAAGCCTGCTGACTGGGAAGGGTTCTACGCAAACAATGCAAACAAGCAACAGTCCATGACACATATCAAATAACTGTGGAGTACGAATGTTTATGCCAGCAATTTACAAAATAGAGAAATTACTGTTGTCTGTGATGGCTTACCACTCTTGGCTTCTACTGATGGCTGGTTGACCCAAGCCAATGAATTTACAGCACTAAAGTCGTCATAACAGGAAACAGATTCCAGAATCATCTTAAACTACGGGCACAACTGGAACAAAACTTACAAGTACCTCAGAATCAAGAGTCGTGATACTGATGTGTATTATATTTTCCTTCATTATGCACCATCAATGGACAGTATCACCATTCTGTTTCACAAAGGGAATGGAAATAGGAAGAGACTAATCAATGTAAGTGAAGCTGCACAGCAATACACCAAAAAGCACTGTACTGCTCTCATGGCACTTCATGCGTGCACAGGTTGTGACTCAAATAAGTGTTTTCACAGGTTTGGGAAAGATGAAACCCCTTGAAAAAACTTCTACAAATCCACAGATTTGTACCCATTCTTGCAAAACTTGGAAACACTTGGTACATTTCAAGACAACTAATAGATGATCTTGATGAGTTCACATGTGCCCTGTATGGAAGATCATGTTCATGGAGTGTTGATGAATTGCACTTCCTGCATATGAGAGAACTGTGGTACAAGGATAGTGACCCGTCTATCAAAACTTCACGCAACATAGATATGGCCACATTACCGCCATGTCGAAAAGCTTTGGAAGAACAGATCAGACATGTGAATTATCAAGTTGGGATCTGGAAGAGATCACACGTTGCAAACCCTGATATTCCTCATGCAGCTAAGAGTCATGGCTGGACAATAATTGACGGAAATCTGAAGCCCCTATGGTATGATGGAGATATGCATCCAAAACAGCTCACAGATATTGTTCATCGTTTTTCTGGAGACATCTCTGACAATGAACGTAAATCAGATGATGAGGGCAAGCGTCCTGCAGTCACAGGGGAACAGAGTGGCTAAACTTCAGAGAATGACAGCGACTTTTAGTTATTGCTGATGTTTATTTCTGATTGTTACTTGTATGATAGTTTCCTTTTTTCCACAAATGGTTTTAATATCTGTACTGGTGTTTCACAAAATTTCAGAAAATCCTTAATGTGTGATGTTTCTTTGATATTACATGTACATTTGTCAATCATTCAGATTGCTTTTATCAATGTTCATTTCTTAATATTTCTGGAAATTTTGACAATGCTACACCCAATGTCTGGGTAAGCTTTTATTCAGAATATACCCATGTTTTTTGTATAAAATTTAAACTGTTTTAATGTACAATGATATTAAATGAATATATGAAAGTTATCTGCATAGTATTTGTGAACGATATGAATACAATGCACAGAAAGTGTTTGTTAGTGATCGTTCATTGGAAATGTCAGGGTATTCATTGAACCGGTTATAAAATCCTTATTTTGTCGTTTAGATATGTGTTGATAGAGAATATTAAGAGTCTTCCTTTAGTATATTAAAAGATAGCTAAAAAAAACTAACATCAATATTTTCAAAACCGCCCGGATCGATAAAATGGGCATTTTAGGGTACCCTTAGCTTTTAGGCTATAACATGGATTGCATCCCTAAATTTTCAATGTTAACATTGATATCTTTGTTCAGTAGATCTAGCACTCTCAGAAAAACCTAATTTGGTAGAGTTGTGGGGCATGTATGGTTCCCCCAATTGGCCCCCGCCCTACAGGCTTTAGAAGTGGGTATTCAACAACTGACTATATCCATATAATTAAGAAGCTTATGGAAAAATCAACGAAATAGGACAAACCACTGTGTATGGCATTTATATACTATGAAAAAGCTTTAGATTCTGTCAAAACCTTAGCAGTAATGGAATCCCTTCAAAGACTAGGAATAGATGGATATTATGTTAGAACACTTGTAGATATTTATAAAGGAAGTACAGCGATCCTAAAATTACATAAAGATGGTGAGAAAATTCTGATTGAAAAAGGAATTCTACAGGAAGACCCCATCTCTCCTAAATTATTCACAGCTTGCCTAGATGAAGTTTTTAGAAATTTAGATTAGGAATGGGAATAAATAATTATGGGAATACCTTAACAACTTAAGATTTGCAGATGACATAATTGGGTTTAGTGAATCAAGGGAGGAATTGCAAAAGATAATAGAAGATTTGAATTGAGAGAGCAGAAATGTAGGACTGAAAATAAATATGAGTACAACTAAGATAATGTTCACTGAAAATGCAGAGTTATCAAATAAGAGTTTTGAACGAACTTCTAGAGATTGTTAATGAATCTATGTACTTAATAAAGACAATAAGTGTTTCTCCTGGACACAAGACCGAAATTAAAAGAAAAAGAATGAGAAGGAAAGCATTTAGTAAATAAATGGGATTATGAAAATTAAAATGCCACTTTCTCTAAAAAGAAAAGTATTTAATGATATGGTTCTACCACATTTCTAGAAAACAAAATCTGAAAAGGTACAGTATTAAATTTCTTTATGGTTTGCTAAATCAACCAAGCATAAATCACCCAAAATAAACCAAAAACAGAGGGGTCTCGTATTCTGTAACTATTTATAAGTTAGTTGTTTGGGAATCAAAAAGCAACCCAATCGTCAACACACATATAACATATATGTTCTAAAAATAAACATCATACTACTCCTGCGGCGAACAAGCGACCGCCTGAGTTTTAAAGAACTATAGGAGTGATGTTGACAACTTAGCAGCCCATTTTGTGCCAGAGAGAGAGAGAGAGAGAGAGAGAGAGAGAGAGAGAGAGAGAGAGAGAGAGAGAGAGAGCGAATCATACTATCCTCTCCATTACTTCCATTCTAAGGAAAGTATCTAAATACAATACAAATGGTGGTTAAGAGCATATAAACTGCAATTAAATAGGTCTTGCAATGGAAAACCTTTACCTTTTCAGAGGCCAAATTATATATGGAAATTGTTAGAGCTATTTCTTCTATTACTTTTTTAAGCCATATCCATACTTCAACAACTGAATTGTGGATTAACCCTTCATGCGGAAAACTAACTCACTAATACTTTTTTAAACCTATAAAGGAGGCTAAACAGCAATGCAGGGAGCCCCTCTTAATAATTCTACTATGAGATTCAGGGCCTTTGTAACACGGTTTTTTCGGAATAATTTTCTATCTATGAATTTCATAAATATAACGCTTCTTCAGAATGCACATTATATCTACACATAAATTTTTACTATATTCTGCATTACGTAGGTTGAATAAATTTGGTACTTATAATGTAAAAGTGACGTTTTTTGAAGACGGCCCAACTTACTCAGAGAAAAGGTTTCGAACGCACTCGTTACGTAACTTATGACGGCATTTCTTCCCTCTTTCTCGATCGATGATTGGCCATACGTAACGAAGGCTATACCTCTGCCAACAATGACACAAAAGTTTAAATAACAGCAAAGCAGTACACCTTTATGAACTCTGAAACCTCTCCAATAATAATTATCATAATGAACAAACCAACAAAATATCTTAATAAATACAAAAACACCTCGATTATTAGTCCAACTCCCAAAATAAGTTTCCTAAGAAATTTCAGTCTACTTTATAGGTCACAATCAGATTGACAAGGTGTAGGGAATAGTTGGTAATTTTCAAAAACGTAGTAGACAAGCTTGATTTGATAACTGCTATATCCAATGTCAAGCAATTTTTATTTATTGTCTATCTACCTACCTATTTACTGGAAAAAAAATAGCCGGTACCGTATTTTGGCTTTAAACCTTCACCAATAATTATCGTCAGAATGATGACACAATGAGGCTCCACCCACTTTGGCCTGGTTATAATTCAGGATAACACTGAAGGCTATCATGGGCATTGTTGGATCAGAAAATTTAAATTCTGACTATAAAAACTCATTTCTCGAGTAGTTTTAAGAAGTGCTAAATGATCCTCAAGGATCCCAGCAGTTGGCGTAAACGTTTAATTCATGTATACTACTGTTGCGGCACTACTGCTACAGTAGTATTACTACGCTAGCACAGATACCCTACCCACATTTATGTATCGTTCCGCCATTCATAAAGTCTTTGTCATGTTTTTTCACTGTGCAATAAGCCATGGCCTCCTCAGACATTAAGTTTAACATTAGATGATAGGTTATTTCGTTAAGCTGACAAATTATGGCAACTGGGTATGTTATTGCCGATGTTGAAGCTAAAGATAAAGTATGGTATCATTCCTTCATTGCATTTTCATCTTTACTATTATTTGTTTTGCTACATGTAGTAATTATTTTAAAGGATAAATGAATTATGTTCACTTTACTTCTATAAATTCCCATTAGATGGACAAATAAAAATCCTAAAACTATTCCTGATTTATTTACAAAATGCAGTCATGGCCAAAACATAGCCAACACGGTCGTACGGCTTAAGAAGAAGAAAAAGAAATTATATCGGATGATCCGTTGGTCTGATGGAGAGTTTAGCACAAAATTCGTATTCTAACAAAAATAGTTATATAAAGACTGTTTACATACAATCTCTCTCTTTCTCTGACATTACAAGTATTATAATCATGTTACGCTAAATACAAATAAGACCATAAACATTGGATTTAAACTGGAAACTGAATAATTATCTATTCAGGCTATAGTAAATATGGCCACGGGCTTTCTCTTGACTGTATAAAGTTGCAAGTCGTAAGACAAATGCAGTTTTGCAACCACGGGGGCAATTCTAAATACTGTTAGCCATTCTTGACTGTTATGGGTTTCAGAGCAGATAGAACAAGGTGAATGGGTGTCTGGTGGATGGGCGGGGCAAAATTTTGTCAAAAGGTGTTTACATTGCTTACGTAATGAATGTTTTCGACTCTCGGCTCGTTATCACTGGCCATGGCGTCGGCTAGATCATTTTTACTCTATAAAAATTAAAACTACCGGGTTTAAGTTATTGATAATGCTGACAAAATTTGTGTGTGGTTGTAAAATATACATATGTGAACTTTCAGCTACATCCGATGCTTTGATAAGGAGCAAAGTCCAAAAAACCGTGTTACAGAGGCCCTGAATCTCATAGTAGGATAGTAAGTATCAGGAAAAAGTAACAAGAAAACAACGTATTGGAAAGAGTGCAACAAGAAAGATATTAACAAGAAAGAAGTATCACCAGATTTTCTCACCACGTTTATTAATAATTTGCGCACTGCTTCGAAAGCAGAGAAAAACCAGATTGAAAATATTCACAAAAGTCACCATACGAATTTAAAAAAGGGATTTAGTACTCATCGACGGAGTGGTAACTCCAGCCACTCACTCGGTACTGTCATTACCTATTACTTAACAAGGGTTATATTACCTAATAACTCTTGTCAAGTCTCAACAAGCATTTCAATTTGTACTGTAAGTACTACAGATCCCAATAGATACTTTTTTCCTAAATACAAGAAACACTATTACTTTTTTCGGTTGTCTTAACACACTGCATCACTATCATTATTATGGTTGGAGGAGTTATCATCCCTAGCTATAAACACCAGATTCTTTAAGTCCAACAAGAAAAGCAGCCAGGTTCCAAAAAGAAATGAAGTAAATAATGAATCATAAAAGAGAAATATAAAAATATAAGATAAATAACACGGTTAAACAGATAAGTAACGTAAAAACTATGAAACTATGGAATAGTTGTCTTAAAACTGGGCTTTCAATTTCAAAAACTAATTCACCTTGAATAAAATCACTGCCGATTACCCTTCCTAAAGAGTTCTTGCATGGTCCAAAGCGACTAATCCCTTAGAGGCAAGCAATCCCCAATAAATTTCTGTATGCTGGGCCAGCTGCATACTGTTGCATATATCGAAGATTCATTGCAGGATCGTTACTCTCTCGCGACTGCCCAGAAATGAGATAATGTCATGGGTAGACACAATTCTTTTTAAGGAGATGTTATAAAACACAAAAATATCTATTCCCAAAGTGTGAGCAGTGAGACGAGATTCGACTCCCTACTGTTTGGTCAAACCTGTCATCACTTCACTGTCGTCAGCAATTTGGAGTAAACCGAGCCTCGCCCAGAGCGCCTGTCGTGATAAGGGGTCTTTCCTGTTTTGACCAAGATGTCATCGTCTTAATAAGTAGAGTCAGCATATTTTGAGAAACCGAGCCTACAGGAAATCTTTGTTTAGGATATATGTCATCATGGGTGGACACGTGCTATCCTTTTGTTACGACTTAACACGTGGTCCAGATTACATCAGAAATCTCTTCTGGAAGCTTCCATGGCGTGATCAAAGTGGGCGTTTTTGAGGAAGCCAATAGAGATGCAGAATTGTTAAAAAAAACGCCTTCGTTGGAAATGACCAGTGGCCACTGTAATTAACTCTGCCCATACATGGGTATAAAACTTCAAGAAGAGAATGTCCAAGAGAGATAGGACAGGACATAAGACAAGAGAGGAACTATGTCCAAAGCAGATGAGATCCAAGTCCTAACGAGATAAGAAAAAGAGAAGACCAGAATAGAGCCAGATTCTAACCTTCCCTTCAGACAATAAAAGCCTAACTCCAAAATCCTGTGTAAGGCCGAGAAGAGACAAATTGAAGCAGCCAGTCCTCCCTGCTTGTGACGAGAAGTAGCAAACACTGCCTTCAGCCTGCCTTAGTTCAACAGTATCGTCGAATTCTTGGAAGAAGACCTCTTATGTTCCTTCTTGATGCAACCCTTTTTGTGACGTCTTCGAATCCGGTCACCGTGCCAGTTTCATCTGAACATCAGCCGCCCTTCTGCAACGTTCTCAAGCCTGAAGTCTCCATACCAGTTTCGTCTTACCAGCTGCAGAAAACTATTCCTTGTATTTCTACCTTACTGACTGTTCCCCTTTTCTATTGATGTTTGATTGTTTTGATTTGTCAGTTAAAGTAACTGAAGAAGTAACGTTCATTTTCTTTGTAAGTTTGTGAATAAACGTGTTGTGTTTTATCGTGTGTTTCTATTTATATTCATTTCCCACGTTTTAGTAGTTGTTGTTGGAAACATTTATTTTACTTATTAAAAGAACCTGTAACGATTTTAAGATCGTAACAGACGAAGATTTATTTCCAAGTCCAAGTACTGGTCAGGTTACTATATTTATGAAGGAGGCAGATTGACATATTTTTTGTAGGAAAATATTAATTATAAACAATTATCGCGTTTATAATTTTAAAGGTATGACGACGTTTGTGAGAAACTGATCTCATTCATTATTTTTTTGTCTATTGAATTAGCAAGATGCTAACTGGCTCAGGGATAATTTATAAATGTAACTATATGATGAACGGCAAACCCATAAAGACTCAATTTGAACAATTAATGATTAACATTTAATTCTAATCCTTAAATAGGCACCACGGCAAGGCATCCAATTAGAACTGCCTTTCCCAATTACTCAATACAAAATCCTCACTTTTTTACCCTTCCTTAAATTAATTCCGTAAATTAACTTATGCCAACGAAATCTCTGAGGAAAATGCAGCGTTATTGAAGTTTCACCCTTTTTACATTGTAGATATTGAGGTTGAAATTTTTAGCTTATATGATTTACAATGGTGATCTTAAAAACAAATTAATTTAGAAAGATGATTCAAAATAACATATAATAGCTGGAAGTGGAGACTGAAGTTAGTCACTAATGTATCTAAGGGTGAAGTGAATATATAGTACTGATCATGATGTGATGAAACTATGATTATCATTCCCATTAATAGCAATGTCATTACAATTATAACAAAGCCTGGGGATAAATGGAAAACGTAAAAATGGAAAAAATACCGTAACCAAAAAAAAAAAAAGAAAAAGAACCATAAAATGCAACATGACAGCGAGCAGTCTCCGACGTACCGTAATCAGAAGCAAAATAATCAACCTTGATAAAATAACTGACTCAGCTAACAAACAAAGACAACAAAACTAGAAGGAAAGAAGTCGTTTTAAGAGGACATGCAAAAAGCCTAAATGGCCATTTGCTTGCAAATAAAGTTCAGAGAAAGTTAAAGCATTGATTCCTTTACTTAGGTAAACAAATTAGTTAAAACTGTAAGCAGTTCAGCCAAGAGATAAGCAAAGCGTTTAGCAGTTGACCAACCAGTGATAGTGGATAGAACACTGGAAAGGCGTTTCTTTTCTGATTTCATGAAAGGACAGACGAGACAGATTCATGTATTCCCCTACACTTTAACCATTAAAGAAAAACGGATTCCGAAACTTAGAAGGTACATATTAGGAAATCAAAATAAAGGGAGTTCGTGCAACATCAGGTGGGGAGGGCAGGTGGTAGAGCAATCACAAGATCTTGCTTTGCTCTTGGCCTGCCCCCACCAGTCGAAACAGTAGGGACTGGGTAGCAGCGTCACCTAGGAATCAAAGAGATGGCGAAAGTCCAACACCTTTATCATCCAAAAAGATGTGCTAGGAACATAGGACTAAAACCATCTACCCCCCCCCCCCCCCCGCACAGGTAAAGAGGGGCAAGGTAGAAAAAATATGTTACAAGTGTATGTATGTATGTCAACATATAATGTATCTGAATCTCTTTATTTACCTAAATAACTACATCAATAACCCAATGAGAATAAATAAAGTTGCGCTGAGTTTGTAATCCAGCTTAACTACTTCCACACAAGCAAACTTCACACTCACTCTAATCACTCCAAATCCAAATCGCAACAGTGACGTAAAATTATAAAGAAAAAAGTAAATAACAAACATTACAACTCGAACCATATCAGCGGATACTACCCGGGACACGGAATCGCAGACTAGTCTTGTAAATTTTTGGAAGAAGGCAAACATCGCAAGGCAAAAAATAAAATTAATTTGAATCGGAAAATCTCCGTAAAAATTTAGTTTTCACCCGTATTTTTCAAACGGTATAAATCCTGAAATAAATATTGTCAGGAATTTACCGTTATTTGATGCAAATTATTAACAGTGTAGTGATACATCACAATGGGAAGTTGTGACGAAATCTGGCGACTTTTGTGGTCAAATGGAAATTTCTGATAAAGATAATGTATCGTAATTTAAGGTTGCAAACTAACAAAAGGGAGGCACAGTATTACGTTGATTGAATCAAATATGCTATCGCAAATTAGATACAGGAATTATCTAAAAATATAGCTTTCAAGGTCATTAGGGAAAAGCAATCAAGGAAAGATTATTTTTCGTGGTGGTATCATCATGAATTCTTTTAATTAAAGCTATAGGTTTTTTCTCTAGAATAGTTATAAAAAGAATTCAATGCACCTGGAAATACCCGATGTTATAAAAATACCCTACCCACGTGAGTTGAAAATTGAATTTCCCACGCCCCACAAGAGTTAACCGCTTGGAAACGAGTGGTTTTAAGATTAAGCTGCCACACCTGGAAGGAATTAAACAGATAACTCAAATACTTGGATGTGCAAATAATTATGCTTTATACCATAAGAAAATCTGTAGTAATATCCAACAGATACCAAATTTCTAAGACATCAGGTTAAAAAAAAATTTCATTTCTCGATTGTGATTAATCCTACATCGGATTTACATGAAAAAAAAAAAAAACACTTAATGACAGAATAATTAAATATAAGCACTCCATACAAATATAAACAAGAGAACCCTGCGATCTTTTACCAGCCAATTACCTTAAACCAACGAATACAATGTAATTTGTCATGCATTGTTTCTAGAAACAGCTGTCGGAATCTGCCCTGACCTTGCAGATATCCAAGGCGTCTCTCTCTTATATGGGTTGGGATTCAGTCTCAACTGATAAACATTTCCTTCAGCAATCATTAACACGAATTAAAAGTTCAATAAATCAGATGTGTCACGACAATATCCATTGCTCCTTCAATATACATATATCACTTCTCTGTATCTCTTAACTATTCACTGAAGTAAACGGCTATTTCCGAAATGTAATGCTGTAATTTCTACTTCTACCTATTCGGAATTTTCCCAGGTAACCCAAAGCACATACACACACGTAATATATATATATATATATATATATATATATATATATATATATATATATATATGTATGTATGTATGTATGTATGTATCTTCAAACTGTAACTGTCCTTGGAAGGAGTGGCTTTTCCAGCTTTAAGCAAGGTTTATTTTTTCGGGGGTGGTGATGCTAGTCCCATGACTATCTGCAACCTGAATCCAATCCACTCGAATAATTCCCCTTTTGTATAATTCACTGTTCAAGAAAAGAATGAAGAATTTTGACTAAACTGAAATGGCTGGTGTGAAAAGTTTATAACAGTTTATGCACGCAAGAGAATATATATATATATATATATATATATATATATATATATATATATATATATATATATATATATATATATATATATATATAACATACGCACGCGTAGGCAACATTGACCCTGCATTAAGCAACCCCTATTAGAATAATCAGCAATGCTATTATTACAATTACCCCACCAGCAGAAGCAGCAGAAACAAACAGATTGTGCATCGCTTTCAAAGCATGAAGCCTCGTCAATGCTATTACCATCATCAGCATCTACGTGAACATATCAATTTCAATATCACGGGCTCATAAAACCCAGTCAGCCACATCCTATCATTGTCAATCATTTATAAATAAACAAAGTATTCTAAAGCGTACCTGTTGTTCCGTAGAAGGGTAGTTTCCAGTGGCTACTGTTACATTAAAGAGGCATTTAAATTAAGACGACTTAACATCACTTTTATAGTGTAGAGATAAGTATTAGTAATGCAAAGAAAATTAATGACCTATACTGTATATCAACACTATAATGAATTATCTATACATAGGTCTTCCATTTTATTTAATACAGATAAATTCTAATGTATTTATTCCAAGTAAGCTACTCACTAAGCACGACTTTACTGAAAGCCTTATCTAATTTAAAAGCAGAAATTTCGATCATATAATAATTTGAACATATTGAATATCTTATCTAATATATAGATAATCGGTTCATGGTACTGACTTCCCTAGTCAACAACTGCTTACAGCCCTCTCTCTCTCTCTCTCTCTCTCTCTCTCTCTCTCTCTCTCTCTCTCTCTCTCTCTCTCTCTCTCTCTCTCTCTCATGAAATCAATCCAATAAGGTTTAAGTAATGAAAGTCATGGAAAGATCAATGGCACTGACCTTAAACTTGTGATATTCTCTTATTTTCCTTAAGTGAACTGGAACCGTTATGATATGGGCCGGGAATGATCCATAGAGAAATGAAGTTTGCCTTCTCCTCATCTAATTATAATTTCTTTATTCCAAGGGTGCAGATAAGGTGTTACAGGGTGTAATGTAGGTGTTGGATTACACATGGCAGGGTAACCCTCTACAGTAGATATTAAACATGAAATCTCTGAGATTTTATTCTCTCATATTATTTGACGCGTATCATTCTCTAAAAAAAAAAAAATAAAAAAATAAAAAAATAAAAAAGAGAGAGAGAGAGAGAGAGAGAGAGAGAGAGAGAGAGAGAGAGAGAGAGAGAGCCTTTAACGACCAGACAGCACTAAATAAAAAATTCATGGGAGGTTGTTGCTACGGAATACGATCTAACCGCCGATAAGCACAAAATATTAAGATGGGGTTTTAAATGGCATTGCATTCTAATATTAAGAGTAATAACAAAGAGGTTACAAATACAGATTACTTTATATAAACTTTTATCATTTTTTCTATTTCTGCCAGTTGAACCTTACGACATAAATCTGATCATGATTCATACTATTTATATATATATATATATATATATATATATATATACATACACACACACACACATATATATATATATATATATATATATATATATCTGGTCTAAGACAACCTTGCAACATCCATTAACGAGAAACAGATTCCAAGGCTCCTGAGAGCTTAGTACTTCTGGAACTCGTGTGTTATTCACCTCCACTGTAGCCACTTATTTCCTCTCAGCTGATCAGAGAGAGAGAGAGAGAGAGAGAGAGAGAGAGAGAGAGAGAGAGAGAGAGAGAGAGAGGGGGGGAGGGGGCCTGAGGTGTTTTAGAATTCTCTTATACAAGACTGATATATTGGGAAGATTGAAGGGCTTAGGGGATGGTGCACTGTTGCGGATTGAGAACGAAGCTATTTGATATTTCCAGCTGCTGACGACCCCTAGGCTGGTTTCCTTTCTTACGACTCTGAATGGTTAAGGTACTAATGGAACCTATTTGTGAGTGACGGTAAAACGTTATAAGTACACAAACAAATATATGTTTAATGTAACTGTATACTCAAAAAAAAAAAAAAAAAAAAAAAAAAAAAAAAAAACCTGATAGGCATCAAGCTAAAAATAAGGTTCAATTAAAAAAATATATTGATACGCATGAGGGAGGAAGTTACTTTGGATTCGATTAATTTGTTTTCATATTTATTTATCTATTTCTTTTTCATAATTCTATCAGTCCAAAAAGTAGTAGTTGTTGGGTGGGGAATAAGTCAAGGCAACCATATTCGAGTGAATTGAACTTTTCATTTTTCAATTTTCATTACCTACATTAGCATAACTCTATAATATATATATATATATATATATATATATATATATATATATATATATATATATATATATATATATATAGAGAGAGAGAGAGAGAGAGAGAGAGAGAGAGAGAGAGAGAGAGAGAGAGAGAGAGAGAGAGAGAGAGAGATGAAAATAAAAGTATCGCTAATATTATTAACAATTCTTCATTTTTAAAATCGATATATAAATACATGGAATAATATTTAGCATATGAAAAAATATATTTTAGAAAATGTCTTCATAAGTAATTGAAATCAAATCTTAAGTTTAGATTCAATTCCGAAATTATTTTTCCCATCATATCACATATTCCATCTTATTATGTGGCCCTTCATTTGTCATACTGCAACATTATTCCGTAAGAGATAAGTAGGGAATTTAGAGGGAAGCATGAATATATATCTTTATAAGTAGAGCAAATATTAAAATAGTAAAAACTTAGGAATCGCTTTTAAACCAAGCCCTATTAAATGCATTTCATATTTCATGCTTTACATCTTGGTAGAAAAGGAATGTTGAAAGGACACCTGGACACATAGAGGTATCCGAATTCTTCCATCATCAACGTGAACAGGAGAGGTTTGCAAACTGCTAAAAAATCATCGTGTTTCTTTTGACTTATCGAGCGAATTAAGAGCCTGGATAACAATCATAAGAAGACAAGGACATGGATTAGCGGCATTCTACTAAGAACAACTGGTGAATACCGGAAGGCTTTTATTCCTTGATGCTACTCGCCGTAAGGGGAAGAGGGTAACTGAATATATGTAAATGATAAGAATAATATATATATATATATATATATATATATATATATATATATATATATATATATATATATATATATATATATATACAGTATATACATGTGTGCGTGTGTTTGTAAAATCGTTTATTTCTTTAATTCCTAATCCTTCATGATACTAATGGCACCTTTTTGTCTAATATTGCTTCTAAGAACTGGTAAGATTTTGGCATAGCCACATATGCCTTTGCATCTATTTAATATGACCTTGGTTTCTGAATCCCCGTCCGCTAACGTGGTTTCTTAATTTTATATCACAACGCCATCTGTTACCCCTTTGATCTGCTCAGTATTACATTTAAAATACCATACATTTTTTTTCGGTATAAAATTTGACCTCATTTTATCGAAATTGCTATCTGATCTTAATACAAAATATAGAAAAAAAAAACATTAGTTAATAGTGAAAACTATGATAATATACGATCAAACCTTCAGATTAATTCTAAAATTATTATTATTATTATTATTATTATTATTATTATTATTATTATTATTATTATTACTATTATTATCCAAGCTACAACCCTAGTTGGAAAAGCAAGATGTTATAATCCCAAGAGCTCCAATATGGAAAAATAGCCCGGCGAGGAAAGGAAATAAGGAAATAAGTAAATGATGAGAGCAAATTAACTATAAATCATTCTAAAAACAGTAACAACGTCAAAACAGATATGTCATATATAAACTATAAAAAGACTTATGTCAGCATGTATAACATAAAAAGATTTGCTGCAACTTTGAACTTTTGAAGTTCTACTGATTCAACTACCCGATTAGGAAGATCATTCTACAACTTGGTCACAGCTGGAATAAAACTTCTAGAATACTGTTTATCATTGAGCCTCATCACCGAGAAGGCCTGGCTATTATAATTAACTGCCTGCCTAGTATTACGAACAGGCTAGAATTGTCCAGGAAGATCTGAATGTAAAGGATGGTCAGAGTTATGAAAAATCTAATGCAACATGCATAATGAATTAATTGAACGATGGTGCCAAAGATTAATATCTAGATCAGGAATAAGAAATTTAATTGACCGTAAGTTTCTGTCCAACAAATTAAGATGAGAATCAGCAGCTGAACACCAGACCGGAGAACAATACTCAAAACAAGGTAGAATGAAAGAATTGAAACACTTCTTCAGAATAGATTGATCACCGAAAATCTTGAAAGACTTTCTCAATAAGCCAATTTTTTGTGCAATTGAAGAAGACACAGACCTAATGTGTTTCTCAAAAGTAAATTTGCTGTCGAGAATCACACCTAAAATTTTAAATAGTCATACAAAGTTAAAGAAACATTATTAATACTGAGATCCGGATGCTGAGGAGCCACTGTCCTTGACCGACTTACAATCATACTTGAGTTTTGTTAGGATTCAACTTCATACCCCATAATTTGCACCATGCACTAATTTTAGCTAGATCTCTATTAAGGGATTCAGCAACCCCAAATCTACATTCAGGGGATGGAATTGATGCAAAGAGAGTAGCATCATCTGCATATGCAACAAGCTTGTTTTCTAGGCCAAACAACATTTCATGTGTATATAGTATAAAAAGTATCGGGCCAAGAACACTACCATTTGGTACACCAGATATCACATTCCTATACTAGCTATGGTGCCCATCGACAACAACTCTTTGAGATCTATTACTTAAAAAACCAATAATAATACTAAGAAACGACCCACCCACTCCCAACTGTTTGAGTTTGAAAACAAGGGCCTCATGATTAACACAGCCAAAGGCTGCACTAAAATCAAGGCCAATCATACGAACTTCCTGACCACAATCAAGGGATTTCTGTACAGCATTGCAGATTGTAAGAAGGGCATCTCATGCTCCAAGGCCTTTAAGAAAACCAAATTGCAAACTAGGGAATAGATGATTACCTTCAGCAAACCTATTAAGACGTTTTGCCAAAAGACGTTCAAAAACTTTAGATAATATAAGAGTTATGGAAATTAGGCGGTAATCACTTGGACTTGAGCTGCCACAAACACATTTACATAAAGGAGTAACATTACCAATTCTCCAATAAGTGCTAAAAGCTCCTCTTCTTGCTACAAAGGAAAAATACCATTTGGGTCTACACCTTCATAAGCATCAAGGTCCATCAACAGAGCTTTAATTTCACGAGATTGAAAAGCTAAACTAGTTACTTTAGCCTCAGGAAAACAGGAATGAGGAAGTTCAAGTTTTCATTACTCTGTTTACTGTCAAAAACCTCACCCAAAAGGGTTGACTTTTCCTTTCGACAGTGAGTGACATTAAGGGACATTAGATGTGTCGACAGAAGTTCGTTTGAAATTGTACGTAATGGACATCTCTGTCCCATACAATGTATGTATATTAGAAGTACAGAAATATTGACAAATAACAAAGCATATAAGAAAAAAGGCAATAAACTAATTTTCCTATGACTAATGATTCGTTTCACCGAGTGATGTAGGGTCGACGTGTCTCTCTGTCCCTGCAATTTACCACTTCCATTTTAGGAACTTGCAGGGAAATTTCACTGCGAGTTCAACTTCCTCCTTCAAACTGTAGAGAATTGTAGGGTAAAACCTCCACCCCCAACCCCACCCTCTTGGAGGAATCCTTCAAGCCAACACCGACAGAAAGAAAGATGAAAAGCATCATCACAACTGTCACATAAATACTATAAAAGGAATGTAAGCGTTTTTTACTTTAATATACTTAAATTTCAAACCAGACTGAGAAAAACTACAGCAAACCATCAAAAGCCTTAAAAATTATATAAAACAAAATTCTGCAAATTGGAATATGAGAAAATAAAACATAGGATATGTTGCCATGTTTGAGTTAACAGATATTTTACAAGAGTCATTAAAAGTCTGATGAACATAGTCTTGACAGAACAATGAATTCCTATTCATGGGTGATAAAGACCACTTAGTTGTAAATAAAACTTTTTTTTAGTTTCTCTTTTCTGGCGGAAGGATGAAAATTAAATATGATTAACTACTTGTTACATGAACATCCTAATTATTTAAAATACTCCATCATTGCAAACATGAAACTTACAACTGTTGAGAATACAGTACTAAAGTAATGAAATATTATCTTTTTTTTTCTAGAAATATTATGATATTCTATGCAAATCAACTCCTTCGAAAATAAAGATAAATTTTACACGTTAGCATTTGAGACTTAAAGCTTTGTCCCGAAAAGCTAAATCTCGGGATTACGAGTGAATTTTTGTTTCCTATCTTTCTCCTCTTGTGTTTGATTTCCATTTGAATCAATTATCAGATTATAACTGAATGAAGCGAACTAAATACATTTTCGTGTGTAAAACAGTCGGCAGATAAAAAATACAGCAGAAAATAGAAAAAGAACATCATAGACGTTGTTGAATTACTCTAGCAAGTGGTCGCGATATTGAGCTGGGCGTATACTACTTCGACAATTCCAGGCCTTATGCTGCATTAGTCGCCCAATCCAGTATCATAGATGTTTTTGAGGGATACAAAATGCAAATAACCATTCTTTCATTCGGCGTGTAAATACGTGGTCGTTATCGTGACTACCAAAGCATATCACAACAATGCACCGTTGATTTGCTCTAGTGCGCTGCAAGGGGAAAAGTACATTGTAAACGCATGCAAACATCAATGCGAACACACATACAATACACACAAATATACAACTATATATATATATATATATATATATATATATATATATATATATATATATATATATATATATATATACATATACATATATATACAGTGGAAGCTCTACACACGAACGTATCTACATCCGAATTTTCCAACATCCGAAGTAAAATTCGAGCAAATTTTTGACTCTACACCCGAATTTTATTTCGACACACGAAGTAAGCAATTTTCGTCGTACGGTTGTATCCGAATTTTTCGACACGCAAAGTACAATTCGAACACGTTCTGACTCTACACCCGAATGTTTTTTTCGACACCCGAAGTAAACAATACTCGTATGCATAGTCGGTGCTCATAGCGCCTGAAGTGTTTTTTATTTACGCCGATAGAAGGCAGCACATCGACCTCAGAGGGACACTCCATTAGCAAGTCTTAGGTCAGTCCTCTGTTCTCGTCGGCTTCTTGCGGTTGGGCTCTGTGCATTCTGCTATTAACTCTTTTCTAATCGTGATTTTTTATGTGCATCCTTTAACGGTAATTTACGTAAAATATGGGTCCTAAAAGGCTTAGTTTTGCAAGTGGTAGTGGTAGTGGTGAGAAAAGGAAGAAGGAAATGCTTTCTTTAGAAATTAAGCAGGAAATTATTGAAAAACATGAGCGTGGCGTCCGCGTGAGTGAACTTGCTAAACAGTATGGCCGTAATATGTCGACGATCTCGACAATCCTTAAACAGAAGGAAGCTATTAAAGCAGTGAAACCTTCTAAGGGGATCACTATAATTTCCAAACGCTGTACCCCTATCATAGAAGAGATGGAACGACTTCTACTAGTGTGGATTAAGGATAGAGAGATCGTTGGCGACACCATCACCGAGACCGTTATCTGCGAGAAGGCGCACGCCATCTTTACGGACTTGAAGGAGGAGAGCTCTGTGGGTGATGCTGGGGAGACTTCAACCGAGCCTTCCTCAGATGATTTCAAGGCATCTCGTGGCTGGTTCGAGAAATTTAAGAAACGGTCCGGGATTCATTCAGTTGTTCGCCACGGAGAGGCTGCTAGTGCGGACACAAAGGCTGCAGCTGACTTTGTCAAGAACTTCGAAAAGATCGTGCAGGAAGAAGGCTACGTAGAGCAGCAGGTGTTTAATTGTGATGAAACCGGGCTGTTTTGGAAGAAGATGCCGAGTCGAACCTACATCACTGCCGAAGAGAAGAAATTGCCTGGGCATAAGCCAATGAAGGATCGGTTGACTCTTGCCCTATGTGCCAACGCTAGCGGGGACTTTAAAGTCAAGCCCTTACTGGTTTACCATTCAGAGAACCCTAGGGCCTTTAAAGCACACAACGTCGATAAGGATAAGCTTCATGTTTTCTGGCGATCCAACTCGAAGGCCTGGGTCACTAGGCAATTCTTTGTGCAATGGGTAAACCAAGTTTTCGGCCCTTCTGTGAAAAAGTATCTTCATGAACAGAAATTGCCTTTAAAGTGCCTGCTATGCCTTAACAATGCACCCGCTCACCCCCCCGGACTTGAAGATGATATCTTCGATGAATTCAAGTTCATAAAGGTGCTGTATCTTCCACCGAATACCACCTCTATCCTCCAGCTCATGGACCAGCAAGTCATCTCTAATTTTAAGAAGCTGTACACCAAGCACTTATTTAAGCAGTGCTTTAATGTCACGCAAAGCACTAACTTAACTTTGCGTGAATTTTGGAGGGGCCACTTCAACATCGTGCACTGCTTGAAGATCATAGATCAGGCTTGGGTGGGATTAAATCGACGGACCCTCAATTCTGCCTGGAAGAAGCTGTGGCCTGATGCAGTTTCTCCCCGAGATTTCGAGGGTTTTGACCCCGAACCTGATCCCGTGGTCGGTGCAGCGGAAGCCGTAGAGGAAATCGTCTCCCTTGTCAAGTCCATGGGTCTGGAGGTCAACGCAGATGACGTTACGGAACTCGTCGCCGAACATCACGACGAACTTACCACGGATGAGCTCAAGGAACTCCATGCTATGTCGGAGCACATGAGTGATGACGAGGAAGGGAGCAAGGACGTAGAACATGTGTTAGGTTCGGCGCAAATAAAAGAGGTGTTAGGAAAATATCAAGACGTGGTCGACTTCATCGACAAATACCATCCAAAGAAATTGCAGGTTTGTCGTATAGTTTCTCAATTCGATGATGTTTGCCTAACTCACTTTCGAAACATTCTGAAAAGCCCTACCAAGCAATTATCTATCGATGCTTTCTTTAAAAAAACTGCGAAGCGAACTCGCGATGAAGAGGATGTAAGTGAATCGAAGAAAGCGGCAAAGAGTGAAGCGGAAGAAAGTGAAACAAAGAAAACGGAAAAGAGTGAAGCAAAAGAAATTCAGTCAATTTCAAATGTAGAGAGTTATAGTGATTAAAATTACGTAATCATCAAAAAGAAAAAAAGAAAATGCAAAAAAAAAAAATATAAAATATAAAAATAAAAAAAAATAAGCTAAGTTATGTTAAAGTTCACTTAGTGTAAGTTAGAATAAGTTACGGTAGTGTACGTTTATCGTAGTTAACCTCTCTACCTCCTCGCCGCCCGTCCGTCTCCTCTCTGCGTAGCAAGACTAACAACACCTGCGCTGGAGTTTCTAAGGTAAAGTGACGCTAAAAACCCGTTTCTTATTTATCATTTTTTGCTAATTCTTCTTATTTACATGTCTATTCTTCTTATTTACATGTCTATTATCTAATTTAGTGTTTATTATTCTCATGGGAAAATTATGTGTAGTAGTTTATTAAGAAGTTATCATAGGTTTTTGGGCTCAACGACGGATTAATCCTATTTCAATGTATTCTTATGGGAAAATTCGTTTCTACATCCGAACATTTTCTACATCCGAAGTTGGTTCTGGAACGGATTAAATTCGTAAGTAGAGGTTCCACTGTATATATATATATATATATATATATATGTATATATATATATATATATATATATATATATATATATATCACCGGCGAAATCTTACTGAAGCCCTTTGCATCAAGAGGCGTAGGAAATTATATATATATATATATATATATATATATATATATATATATATATATATATATATATATAGTGATTTAGCAAAGAGGACAGAAACAAATAAGTGTAAATTTTGTCTCCAAAGCTGTTAAACATTTCCTTGGAGGTCTCAGACCGTGCTGTTAAGAGGCATGGTTGCTGGTTATTAAAAAGATTCGAGAATGGGGTGAGAACGTTGAAAGCGAAAGCTACGGTTGTGCATTCTGCTTAGGTTTATATAGCAGCTGATGGGGAAGTTTTCTGTATGTAGAAAAAGTAATTTATCCTGGATTTGTCATTTAAAAGGTATTATAACAAAATGTGGAAGCCACTTACAATTATCAGTAAGTTTTGAGAATCGTGATAGCCTATTAAAGCAGCTTAAGTGATGCTTTAATCTACTAAGGTTTCATAAGGAAAAAAACCTTCCAAGTTGTTACTATCATTTGTATCGACGACGAACTGTGTCTAATGACGCAAGTCCCAATATTCTACACATTTTTTTTTTTATTATCAATAAAGAGGGAGTTTAACCATCACAATGAATCAAACTCGACTCTTACAGAGATATCCGAATGATTGAGTAATTCCGCGAAAGAAAGACATGATTTTAATAAAGATATTAATGATCATCTATAATATTTTCAATTGAAGATTCAATTAATCATTTCAAGCTCTTTACGTAACAGTTTAAAATCTCTGCAAGTTTCATTAGATTACGATTAATATTGTGGAGTATGGTTGATGACCGGAACTTGACATTTTGATTGACCTTGACTTTGGACTCGACCTTGAACTTCGACCTTAATATGCATTAATTGGCAAGGATTTTCCTGCACTCAAATATGAATCAAGTATGAAGTTTCTGTTACAACAATGTCCAAACTTATGACTGATTGCGTGAATTTGATATTCTGCTTGACTGTGACCTTGACCTTCAAAAATTTAATAATTACCAGCGTCTTACATAACACTTAATACCATTAAGTTTCATTACTCTAGAATTAAAATTGTGGCCAGGAAGATTTTCATAAACAAACAAACAAACAAAACAGAGGGTAAAACATAACCTCCTCCCAACTTCGTTACCAGAAGTAATTAACAAACTTCAAAATAAGAAAAGAGGTAAATCTTGATAATACACTTCATGATAAACAGACATGAAAGCAAAATAAAGAAACGAAGTCGGCAAGGAAACCAAGATGACAATCGAGTCTTCCCAATGAGCACCAAACCACTGAACAGATGGAATCGCATTCTCGGGGGAAGACGATTCATCTCCATCAATACAAGGGATGCTTCTCATTCCAACATTTCCTCTTCTCTCTCCTCTTTCTATTTTCCTTGATTTCCTAACAAGTTTCTCATCATCATTTGATTACTGCTATTAATTTTCCAATCCAGTTCCTTCTCCCCAACTTCCTATTCTTTTAATTTTTCTTCTTTCCTGAATTAAATTGCTTGTTCTCTAACACCCAATGCTGATAATCTTTATTCTTTTTTTTTCATTTTATCCTGCTCTCCCTCTAATTACTCTTGCTACTATTATTCATCTTTCCCTCCTCCAAATATTTCTTCAGATCTTCCGCCTCTTTCTATTTTTTTATCGTTTTCCTAGCTTATTATTTCTCTAATGCTTCCTATTCTTATTCTTCTTCCCCTCTTTCTACTATTTCGCCTGCCTTTCGGCCAACTTCTGCACTCCCCTCTTATAATCTAGCATGCACTTCCTCCTCCTCTTCCTATTTTTCGTCCTTCTCTTTCCGTCATTTCTCATATATTTCCTTCTTCCTTCACCTCTCCTCCCTCTCTCCCTCCTCGTCTTGTATATTTTCTCCCTGTCCTCCACCTCCTCAATATCATCAATAGACAACTAAAGAGAGAGTGGATTTACTCCAAACAAGAAAAAGAGGGTTTTGAATAACAATGCAGTCCATTGTTGTTTTTGAGGGAGAGATAACCGGTCCTAAATATTGGTTATGAAATATTCAGGAAACGTGAAAACACTGAAAGGGGCTTTTAAGAGGATGAATCACTTGCATATATCACACGTGTTTTAATGGCTGTCAGGTGGGGAAACATTTGATGCCACCGAATTCCCATTATTTTTGTCCGAACAAATTCCCATCATTTTCAAAGAGGATTTATTTCTAAATTTTTTGAGAGAGGATTAAAATATATATTAATGAGTCTATACTAATTCTAGGTTATGTCCTGTGGTATTATTGAACAATCACGATATATTAAAATGTTGAGGTTATAACTATCAATAACAATGTAAATAAAATTTTCTTAATTTTGTATTATTAAAATACAAAGCAGAGTAGATTAAATATAAATAAAACTGGCATACTAACAAAGATGAACCCACTAGGTAAAATACCGTTTCGCTGCTTTCCTTATCCCTGCACTTTGATAAACTTCCCAAAACACTGAACCATTAATGGGCGAAAGAACATATTATCCTTCCACCTGTATGCTAATCGATGATATCTGAGAAGCAGACTTTCCACTAAGCTTCACTTGAAAGGAGTGCAATAGCAATGCAATCGATGGTGCTGAACCCCGCAAAGCAAACATACGTATGAACAAGAAATCTAAACTGGCATATATTATCTCATAAATATATTGCTCTAGTAACAACCAAGACAACCCTAAATCTTTGGGCTTATTCAAACAGGACGACAATACATATAATTTAACTTTAATAAGGAATGCCCTGATGAAAGAATGTCAGTGAACTATAGTTTATATATCAAACAATCCTTCTTGTATGACATAATAAAGTCGCTCCACAATCATTATATATATATATATATATATATATATATATATATATATATATATATATATATATATATATATCATGGTCCCGGGCTGGGCACCAAAATATATATATTATACAGTCCTTGGTCTGGGCACCAAAAATATACATTATATATTGCGGCTGGCAAGTTACGTAACCTCCCGAGTTCCAAACTCACATGTTTGTTTTAACAAAAATCTGTTACACTTGAAAAAAAATTAATACCAGAGCTCTGAGAAAATAACGTAACTCCCAGATGGCAATACATAAAAACAATGAATATCCAATGGTCTCTTACGTACACTCAAAACAAACTGGGTTAATTATTATTAAAAACTATCCAAAACAACCTCTTACTTCTATTCTTTAACAAGGATAGAGAGAGCTCTGTAAGAAATACAAGTGATCGAAATAAGGCACACTTTACAAAAATAAATATATTCTATAAAAATTACAACACTTTAAAAGAAATTAACCAAAAATAAATCACTCGAACTTTAAATCTGAACAAATCTTAGACTAAGACAAGAAAATATTACACCCTAAAATTAAAAAATCCTTGTTTCACTGGAAATTTAATTTTACACAAATATTTAATCTTGATAATAAATGAAAATTAATAACACTTTACCACTCTAATGATTAAACTCTTATTGAAATTACATAAAAGTAACTGATAAACTTACGAGTTTTAGCAATTCATGTACACTTCACGTTTTCACTTGAATCTCAAAGGGCCACTTATAAAAAAGTCCTATAATACCAGCACATACTAAAAACACAATAAAATGGAATCCCTTTCGAAGTTTGAGTAATGTTTTAACACACTACACATGATATATGTTGGGTATAAGCATATTCACTTTGGAGAGGACACACACTCAAGGTACTTGAGAGAGAGGATCCTGGCTCTTACAATGGGATTGGCTGGATCTCTTCTGCTCCTATTCATCATCATTATTATTATTATTATTATTATTATTATTATTATTATTATTATTATTATTATTATCATTAATTGCTAAGCTACAACCCTAGTTGGAAAAGAAGAATGCTACAAGCCCAGGGGCCCCAACAGGGAAAATAACCCAGTGGGGAAGGGAAACTAGGAAAGATAAAATATTTTAAGGACGGCAACAACATTAAAATAAATAATTCCTATGTAAACTATAAATACTTTAAAAAACAAGAGGAAGAGAAATTACTTACAATAGTGTGCCCGAGTGTACCCTTAAACAAGATAACTCTAGCCCAAGACAGTGGAAGACCATGGTACAGAGGCTAAGGCACTACCAAAGACTAGAGAACAATGGTTTGATTTTGGAGTGTCCTTCTCCTATACGAGGTGCTTGCCATAGCTAAAGAGTTTCTTCTACCCTTACCAAGAGGAAAGTACGTACTGAGCAACTGCAGTGCAGTAGTTAACCCCTTGGGTGAAGAAGAATTGTTTGGTAATCTCAGTGTTATCAGGTGTATGTGGGCAGAGGGGAATCTTTAAAGAATAGGCCAGACTATTCGGTGTATGTGTAGTCAAAGGGAAAGAACCGTAACCAGAGAGAAGGATCCAACGTAGTACTGTCTGGCCAGTCAAAGGACCCCATAACGCTCTAGCAGTAGTATCTCAACAGGCAGCTAGTGCCCCTGCCAACATACTACCTGATAGGGGCGTATATATATATATATATATATATATATATATATATATATATATATATATATATATATATATATATATATATATACATACATATATATATACATATACATACATATATATATATATATATATACACATACATATATATATATATATATATATATATATATATATATATACACATACATATATATATATATATATATATATATATATATATATACACACACACACATATATATATATATATATATATACACACACATACACACACACACACACATATATATATATATATATATATATATATAGCTTATTCTAAATCCTTATAAGTCAGGGGTCTAGAAGCTTGGGGGCCATGCCTAACTGTGTAACAGTTGCCAACTGAGTCTATCGGACATGATACCCAACCTCCCTTCCAAGGCAAACCTCTCTCAGCTAACTCCGTCCACATTCCTCCTCGAAACATTAAAAAAAAAAAAAAAGATAAAACTAACTCTGGGGTTTTCGAGAATATTCCAAACACGTGGAAAATATAAGAATTGTGTAATTTCTCACAAGCATGAAGCAATACCTCATGAAAACATGAAAAAATTACATAAGTCCCCATTCATACCTTGTATGGTTCGTACAGCATACTTAATTAAGTTTGCATAAGACTACGTAACAAAATACGTGAAATAAAAAGTTAATTTTTGAAATTAACGTGAATTTACATATACTGACAAATGAAAAATACAATAAAAGGAACGACGAAAGTCTTACACAATTTACATACAATTACTTATACCTACATGAGAGGAGCTCACCTTACGAGCTGGCTATACACCTCATAAATACACATATGGAATACATAAATAAAATATTTACTCTAAACTAAACCAGCTTCGTAAGAATATACATGCGCCATTCACAGAGTTCCTCAAGTTTTTGTGTTTTTAATACTTGACTTCAATTCAACACCATAACACTTCACTAAAATTTCTGCGGTGTTTTGCCCGAACTGATGCTAAATCATGCCCTATTTTCTCTGAACATTAATGGCTTTTTTTTTTTTTTTGGACACCTGAGTGCATCTGAATGTCAGCCACGATTGTGATGCCAAGGGAAGTTTGTTTTAGGGATTCACTCACTTCACTATAGGTTATAATGGCTGCAATGTCTCGTTTAAGCAATGATAGTCTGCCTGTCTTTTTCATATGGTAATGATACTGATAGAATCTATTGTGTTTTTTTATCTAGCTAGACCAATGGCTTCTCAAACTTTCAGCCTAGAACCTTACCTGTCTTCCGGCTTAATGTACTGCAGACTCCCTTGAAAAGATCACTGCATATTGAATATTTGCAATATTTAATTTCAAGTATTTTACCGACCAAATTTTGTTTTAATTTAATAGATTAGTATGTGATGTGAATCAATTTACGGGAAAATTTCAAAGATTCAAAATTACAAGGGTTAGGAGAGTTTCCTTTATTCTTCTGGAACGCAATTGTGTTTAATAGAGGAATCACTGACTGAAATGGTAACTCTTGTAAATTTAATCTGCATCACCAGCTTTAATAAGAAAGATAACATGAAAAATTAAGGTAAAGTCTTCCCTACAATACAGTAAGATCTTCTTGGTATTGACAACAACGCGATTTACATAAATTCCCAATAATAAGTTTTTCGTAAATATTACTGACGTTTACATCAAAATTAAATTCCGAACTCAAAAAGAATAAAAGTAATGTAGTTATAAATTATATTCCCCCGTCTCTCCTAGTAAAGAAAAGAGTACCAAAAGGCTCTTCTTAATATCTTCGTAAAAATGATTGGAGGGAAAAATAAAACTGTTTCTATATAAATAAATATTCATTTACGGCATTGTCCACGGAAGATTCTCGTAACCACACAACAACACAAAGTGAGTAAATAGTCCTTGTGAACATCACCAAATATTCTTTCCAATAAAATAATTCATATAACTAAAAATAATATTAATGCGTAGAAAGAACGAGAGAGTGAAACATAAACCCGAGAGTTTTCGACAAAAAGAAGAATATGAAAAATTGATGCATCAACAATATTCTACTTATGAATTATCACTGACAGTTTACCAGAAATCAAAACTAATTATTACATTGGAATTGGTTGACTTTTAGTAGGTGGATTATGCATTGGTTGATGACATTACGTTTAATAACTGTAATATGTGTTCTGTTTCGAATGAGCATTGACTTGATTTTTTTTCTTTATTTTAGGAGAGATATTTTGAAGTCTCTCTTCTTATCATTATAGAAATGAATTTCTTTTTAACAGAGGCCTTCTTTCCAAAAATTATTTAATTTTGTTTTCCAAATAATTCCTTTCAGAAAAAGAATAATTATTTC
>NC_090727.1:8050838-8073338 GCF_036898095.1 Palaemon carinicauda | reverse complement strand
ATTGCTCTTCAGAATTAGTATTCCATTAACTTAAGAGGGAAGGAGTTTTGAGTACATTACGTCACACTTGAATTCTAGACAGTCTGCTTCACTCGAACAGAGAATGAAGTTGTATCAGCGGTAAGTTTTCCTCGTAAAATTGCGTAATCTTGGGAAAAAAATGTCAGCTTGGATAAACCTACTCTAATGAAGAGTAGAGACTTTGAAAAAGTATATACAGAAGAACTTACAACCCATAAAATTAATACACTGCATGATCATCTGATACCGAAACAATAATAAATAAAATAATGATTATGTATGTATGGATGAAATTACGAAAAATTTAGTTTTCTACCTATTTTGGTACAATCATTTTCATCCGATTCATTTATTTACGAGGTAATGGATTGAGAAAAAGGGAATAGTGAAAAATATGTATACACGAACTTATAGAGAGAGAGAGAGAGAGAGAGAGAGAGAGAGAGAGAGAGAGAGAGAGAGAGAGAGAGAGAGAGATCTATTAGGAGGTATAATATATATACTAATTTTGAAGAGCTAATGGTAAGGGTAATATAAAAGAAAATGAACATTGACTACAACATGCCAGCACAAACCACAAAACAATATAAACATTTAAACGCAACTATTCCTTGATACCTTAAAACCTATTTCAGACAGGGGTTCTTTGAGGACCGAATAATATTCCAGCGGTTAAAGTCTGCGGGTCAAAATATATAATATTTTCTATAATTCCGCATCCAGGCTCACCACGATTTTGGAAATCTCTTTTAAGATTCTGGTGATCACAAAATCTTCCTTCCTCGTTCTCATCTTCGAAGTTGGGATCTCAGTTAAGAGAAACTTCCTGAGATTAAAAAATATGCCGGCAAACTAATAACCATTAAAAAATTGTGAGAGGATGCATTTGTCTTACAACGTCCTTCACATAGAGAGAGAGAGAGAGAGAGAGAGAGAGAGAGAGAGAGAGAGAGAGAGAGAGAGAGCTTCGGTCGAATAAAACGCAAGTTGGATGAGGTGAAAAGAAACATCTGTATATGACTCCAATACCAACAGTGATAAAATCCTTTTTTCTCTAGATTTATAAGTGAACGTAGCTAGGCAACAGATAAATGCTAATTGGGAAAACATCTGGGGGGGGGGGGCATATGCTGAAATTATATTTATTATCTGATCCCCTATTATCATTGGGATCTTTAAAAGCCTATCATTAATTCTCTTTACTTCTACCATTTTTTCTTTCAGCTATTACCTATTATGACCCCAATTCCATTTCTCTCCTCTCTTGACCCGCTGTAACAGAGATTATACCCATTACCTATCTCTCTAGTTCCATTTCCTTTCAATGTAGTTTCCTGCATACATAAGACATTTTCTCCCTTCTCTCCATCACATTCACTATTTCCCTCACAATCTTCCCGTTAGTGAACCAACATTCCAAGTACCAGCTCCGATTTTCCATTCTCTCACCATCTTCTTTGACCACAGTCATTAACCCTACGGTACCCCTCGTCCATTTACCAAGTCAGTAGGGGGATCCTGACGCAAGTCGCTTACAGGGAACGCCCTAGCCGCATCCAGATTTCTGTTAGCATCAGGCATGGTTCATAATTTGGCACAGGGTTTTTACGATCGTATGTCCTGGCAGTCATGAACCACAATTATTGGTAGTGGGACTATCCTTTGACTAAATAGTCCAATTGCAAGGCAGCAGTTTCCACAGTTATTGGCATTGGACTTAGCCTTTTACTAAAAAGCATAACTACAAGGTAGCAGATGTCCTTTTAGTCGTTTTCTATGACACGCAGAACATATGATGGTAGAATTCTTACACCCCACAGTGCACGTTTTCTTTAAAATACTCTTTCACAACATATGCCTGCATTTCCAAGGATTATGATGTCCACATTCCTCATCCTTTCATTTTGTCTAATGACACATTACATAGAATCTTAAAACAGCTTTAATTCTTTTCTATTTCCCTTTAAATCCTCATCCACATATTACTACCATATAGGAGAATTGGCTTAGCAATTTCATCATCTAATAATATAATGGCTTCAATGAAAACATAACCCTTTTTATGCTTTACATACGTATAACTCTCCACTTCACATAACCACTCAACCTACTATCATTCGTGGAATTTACTTCAAAGTTATATACATAAATTGACAACTTCAATTTTTTTCACAATGCTCTATCTTCCTGATTCTTACACACTTTCAACACTAAACTCATGCTCATATTTATTCTCAACTCCAAACACCTTCAAACTCTTTCCCCATTCTATTCACGACTTAAAAACGTGTCTGAAAACTTAGTACCTACTATAAATTAACTGCCTCTGATTTTGCACATCCATCTATCCTCAAATATATCCAATAACTGCGTATACATAACACATTCGTCTCAAATCCCCTTAAAACGATTCTACACTAAATCACAAAATGGCCTCTCTAGTGACTCTGCCATAGACATTTTCTAGACCAAGGTGTGCCACCTACAGATTTTTATCTCTTTCAGATTTCTACTTGACCTTTCTGGTCTAAATCCATACTGTTCCTCCATTATCAGTTCCCTGTCATCCACCTTACTTTGACAATCAATACGTCCTCCCAAGTATAATAATGATTAATATACTCTCTCACATAATTAAAAGTTTTCTCTACACTATTATCTTGATAACGCAAAACAGTAATTTCTCACATTCAATATTTTTGTGCATAATCTCTCATCCAAACATACTCTAAACATCATAGTTAGCCACTTCGTCACGCTAATGTCTCCTTATAAGTGTATCAAAATCTCTTCTTTATTCAACTCATCAATTCCCTTGCGTGTGTTAAAACAGTAACCTTCCTGAAGCATTTAGAATCAGCATTTATATCAGTAAAATCATCCAACCTTTGAACAGTATAAAATTGGAATAAGAGAAAAAAAAATATGGCTACTTCCTTTGGTACCGGAGAATTTCACGCCTTTAGATGTAAATAGTAAAATGTCGACATAAAGAATGAAAATAGAGCATTATACAGTATAAAGTACTATCAAATCGTCGATATCAACCTGTCTTTAAAACTTTCTAGTTCTCAAGATAGCTTCTATTCCTTTACATCTCTCGGCTAATGATAATTTTATATATTTTACAAGATTTTTTACACAGCACAAACTTCATTCTCCTCAAATTACTCACTCCATCGTCATAGGACTGCATTCGAATTTCATATACAGTATATATATATATATATATATATATATATATATATATATATATATATATATGTATACATATACATATATGTATATATGTATATATATATATATATATATATATATATATATATATATATATATATATACACACATATACATATATGTATATACATACATACATATATAAAGAAAGATAGATAAATACACGTATATATCACAAAGGGAGATAATAGTGGATCGAGATTCGTCAGACATAAAATCCCACGAAGAATAAGACAAAAGCAAAAAATGAGGGGGAAATCGACGCGAAAACTTAAATCAGCGAAAGAATGAGGTTAGCAAAGGGCGCCAAGGAAAAAAATGGGGTTCATTCACCATCAATGAATTGGGCAGAGTCAGCGGACGTTGCCTTCCACAAGTCAGTTGGGGAGGTTCGATGAAAATCTTCACAAAACCTAAGATTCGTTTAATTTGGAAGACCCTACGCCATTTTTAGAACTCTTATCTAAAAAGAAATAAATAAATCTGAGTTCCCCAGCAGAGGCGCTAATTCGAAGATATAGTAAATTGACACTTCTTTAAATTGCACGTTACAGGGCAACATGCTAAACTCCATAACATAAAATACAAAAACAAATTTTATATATTACCTTTCACCAAGCTCTTAAGTTACTACTACAGTATGCAGAGCATAATATACACATACAAATATACGCTTTTATACAGAAAAGTTCAGCCATGAAGCAGCACAAAAAAAAAAGAAAAAAAAGGAAAGAAAAAAAAAAGATTGATGTAACTTGGGTGAACTATTTCCTCATCTTCATTACAACCTCTGTTAAACTTATAAAAATTCAATTTGCTACATAAATTCCAAGTAAGAAATATTGAACACTGGTCTGTTTTCCCTGTCGAAGTCCTTGAGCTTGTAGCATTCACTTCTCCAATTTGTGTTGTAGCTTAGCTAATAATAATAATAATAATAATAATAATAATAATAATAATAATAATAATAATAATAATAATAATAAAAGAAAAATCCTCACACCCCGTTATAAAACATTGTGCTTCTGTTAACTTCGTCGTAAATATATATATATATATATATATATATATATATATATATATGTATGTGTGTATGCATATATATATGCACACACACACACGCACACACACACACACACACACACACACACACATATATATATATATATATATATATATGCTAATAAAGCAAAACAATATTTTTTACACGAATTGCAGATGCATTTACAACTAAGCAATAAACTTGAACCAAAAATATTAAAGGCAATAAATCAAATGTAAAGTAACCGAGTTTCCTTCCCTCAATGCCTCGTCTATCATAGTTCATTGGCGGCCAATGAAAGCTCTCAATGGCCCCAACGTCCTTTGATCTCGCAAAACCTCCTTTGGAAATAATTTGATTCTTGGGATCTCACCATCAAGGATCAACCCCTCCTCAGGGACTGTAATAACCACCTTGCTTATCTTGGGGAAAATTGCAGCAGAAAACGATAGAAAACTTAGAACCTTTTTGTTCTTAACAAAAGCGGTTCGTTAATTACCTTTGCTGCTTCATGACAATCTTTTTTGAACACGCAACGTGGAGTTGGAAGATTTTTATTTTTGTCTTATTAAAGACTGGACCCGGATTTCTCTCTTGGGAAAGCTATTTAAGTTTTTAATCTGACAAACAGCAATCCCTCTAGTGCTATTATGTTCCACCAGCCTATCCTAAAAATATCCAAAGCTCATAGAAGTCAAAATACATAATCTATCTCTCTCTCTCTCTCTCTCTCTCTCTCTCTCTCTCTCTCTCTCTCTCTCTCTCTCTCTCCAATAATAAATGTTTACTCATATATTGAGCTATTAGAGATTTCCTCTCCACTTCTTCCTAAATTGAAAATGTATGTTTTGGGGCAGAACATTCCTATTTCCCCGGTTGTCACATATCTTTACTAAGAGCCATTGGAATACCGGAATAAGATATGGCCCTAAAGAATAAATAACATACTGACCAATATGGAATGGCGTTTTATTTCATAGTCATAAGTAGTAGGTTACTTACGATAATGGGTGTCTCTCTTCTAATCCACTCTTCTTCTAAAGACGTTACTACGTGGGGGTAACACTTTCGCATCTTTCCATCATATATTTACATGCATGTATTTACAGAATGATGGAATTATTTTGCTTTGATTTTTAATATTAATAAGAACGCTTTGTCACAATCGACTTCATGAACGAAAGGTTAATTTTGCTTAAGATATTCTTCAGAGAATTACTTTCCAATGTTTCCATTAGTTTTCTTCAAGCGGATGACCCATCAAAAAGCATATTGCCCTGTTCAAATATGGCGATTTCCAAAGACAGCCTAGAGAAAAAAAGACCTCAGTATCACGATAAGTATTATATAATTGGCGTTTTAATGATAACCTTATCATGGCAATCAGATTTTTGGTAGGCCTAATTCAATATTTCATCTCACAATCTCGTGTACAAACATGAGCAGCAGACATACGTTCATATATGTAATTATGTATGTGTGTAAGAAGGAATATATGTGTATATATATATATATATATATATATATATATATATATATATAGAGAGAGAGAGAGAGAGAGAGAGAGAGAGAGAGAGAGAGAGAGAGAGAGAGAGAGAGAGAGAGAGAGAGAGAGAGAGAGAGAGAGAGTGTGTGTGTGTGTGCACCAGCCAATTACGTGGAGAGTCTTCCGTTATTATGGCGGTCCCCTTCACTGTGTAAAGTTGATTGAGTCTGTTCATGATCATGGTAAGTGCAATGTTAATGTTAGTGGAGTACTATCAAACGAATTTCCAGTGAACAGTAGAGTACTCCAAGGGAATTTGATGCCACCTATGTTGTTTATCCTCCTCATGGATTTTGTAATGCATAGAACGGTTCGGGATGGTGGAGAGGGATTGGACTAGATTGGTAATAGAAAATTAGTTAACCTAGAGTATGCTGATGACGATGTCCTTATTAGCAGAACACCACAGGATTTGCAATTCCTGCTTACCAGAAGGTATGAAATATCACAGGAGGTTGAGCTTAAGATATATAAAAGAAAGACAGAGACGATGCAAACGAAATATAAAATG
This sequence comes from Palaemon carinicauda, assembly GCF_036898095.1. NCBI lineage: Eukaryota > Metazoa > Arthropoda > Malacostraca > Decapoda > Palaemonidae > Palaemon > Palaemon carinicauda. The sequence continues at coordinate 8,066,981 of NC_090727.1, read as the reverse complement.
GATGATTAAATATTATTGGAACGAAAACGATTAATGAGGTAGAATCATCTAGTTATTTAGGAACTATGATCTCTAATACAGGGGTTCTTGTATTTTAGTTTAATGAAAGATTGAAAAAACAGATCATAAAATGGCTAGACTAAGTAAAATTTGGAAATAATATATATATATATATATATATATATATATATATATATATATATATATATATATATATATATATATATATATATATATATATAAGAGAGAGAGAGAGAGAGAGAGAGAGAGAGAGAGAGAGAGAGAGAGAGAGAGAGAGAGAGAGAGAGAGAGAGAGAGAGAATAAGTAGTGTAGCTCTTACCAAATCCGTGGTTTCCTCCCGGTAAAGCGCAACCTCATCCAGACTTGGAGACATTATGACGCGTCAATTTACATATTTCAATCAATCAATCAGTCAGTCTCCAAAACCATCACGAATTCTCCACATGTATTCGCTATCGACGCTTTGTGTTTTGCAAAAGAAAAATTTCGTAGACTCCTAGAGCTAGAGAAAAAGCCAAATCCATCGGAAAAAGAGACTGAAAAAACCCCATTCCTCAAATCCTCACCGATACTGATGGTTTTTTTTCTTTTGGCCCAGAGGTATTACGGGGAAGGGATAGAGTTGTAAGCTGTCTGAGCTCCTGCCAAGGACATTATGTCCTGACAGGGAAACGAGTATCATGATGAAAGGAGAAGTACTGAAGAGAAAAACTGAAAATTCATTGTTAGGTATTTTACATTATATATATATATATATATATATATATATATATATATATATATATATATATATATATATATATATATACACACTTATATATATACATATATATATATGTATGTGTGTATATATATATATATATATATACACACACACATATACATATATATATATATATATATATATAATATAAATGATTAAAGTTCATTCAATCACTACAGATTTTCTTCTTTTTGAGGCCCTTTGTGTCAATAAGAGTAGGAGATGATGATGATGATAAGTATATCAAATTGTTACAAATAATCCCTACCGATATCTAAGTCATCGTTATCATTATAAGCAATAGAGATAAAATCAGTACTCTTGTGGCTAATTGAGCTAAAAAAAAAAATCCGATTAATATAGTTTGTCCACTTTAAATGAAGGGGAAAATTGCATAACATTAACAATTTATTGATAAACTTTCCATCCAATTAACCTCAGTAGATATTTCGTAAATATCATAAATATAGTTGACTATCCATATATTGACTATTAATTGAAATTATACTGGATAGTAGTGAACAACCATTCAAAAGGTTTTAACTAACACGGTTTTAACTAACATATTTATTCATTACTTAACCTAAACAACAAATGCCATTATTTTAAAGTTTAAAATCTTTTATTGCGCTATAGAGCAAACAGATGGCACAGAGTCCAGTTCTATTTGGTAAATAAAAGATTTTATATTAAAGAAATATAAAATCATTCTTTTTTTAAGTGTCATGGTGTCAGTCAGAGTTTTAGTTGATGAGAAACGAAATGTATCTTTATTAATACAACTCGCGCTTATAATCTAGGCATTCATAATGTTGTTTCTGAAAGGTTTTTATTTGTCAATTTCTACTTGAATTACTATATATTCAAAATGATTACAACGATAATGCGAGCTAAAAATCAATAAAACAAAACTGTAAGGGTTTTTAATATAAATACACGACAAAATCACAACCATGCCAAATTTCCACCATAATGTACCCATGATCTTTACAAACACACGTAATACTGTAAATAGTTTTAACTTGTGTAGTTTTTAATTTAATATTTCAACACTAAGCAAATATTCAAAGATGTTTCTAATGCTAAGCCTATAACTACACTTAAAATTGGACCAAACATTACTAACTATCCACAAAGCTCATAGCTCATAATTGACCTCTTAGGTCCAAACGGGCACAACAAGTCTTGACAGAGCATTCGTAAATCTCTCCCTCTTCGCCAGGGATTTGAACTTAGCTCCTCTATCTGACAGGTAAAAGGGCGCCTCCAAAATGCATACACTTTCATATACTCCATTCTTAACATTCTGGATAAAAGCAGGTTGAACATTCCTTAAAGATTCTTGTAATTTTATAGAAATCATCACTACAGATATTTTTCTGGCGTTCTTTCAATCACTGCCAATGTCTGACCCTATATGGCCCTGCAAGCAGAAACCGTAATGACTGTTTTCTAACAGTGCAAGTCTATTCAAAATGTTAGATATTTTCCCCAGGGCAAATAGCATAAAGATATAAAAAATCAAATATAAATCTAGACATCTGACACAAGCTGGAACATTAGCTGTTACCGGCTGATTAAGGTCTTGGTTCAAGATTATGTAAGTCTGTCCGTTACATCCCTATTGGATAGGAAGTTCAGATTACTATCCTCTACAGAGGGAGAGATGGAGTTTACTAGTGTGTGTGTGTGAGTGTATGTGTGTGTGAGTGTATGTGTGTGTGCGCGCGTGTGTGTGTGCACGTGTGTGTGTGCGTGGGTGCTTGCGTGCGTGCATGTGGTGTGGGTGTGTGCATGAGAGAGAGAGAGAGAGAGAGAGAGAGAGAGAGAGAGAGAGACAGACAGACAGACAGAGAGAGAGAGAGAGAGAATTCCGTTTCCTTTCTCGCTATTTCAAGGGCCAACTAATCAAAGCCCATAAAAGTAATGGGACAATTGTGTCGTGAAAATTTGGAGCTAAATCTCTGAAACATAAATCACAGGAGAGAAGAGGAGACATAACGGGAAAGAAAGAAGGGGGCGGACAATTTGGAAAGGAAAGGAATTTAGAAATTAAAAAGTTTCTTTGTTAAGGAAATGAAAACAACGAAAGGTAGACAAAAGAAAAAATAATCATCTAAGGCGATACTATACACAACCAACAAGCTCTCTCTCTCTCTCTCTCTCTCTCTCTCTCTCTCTCTCTCTCTCTCATATATATAAATATATATATATATATATATACACACACACACACACACATATATATATATATATATATATATATCTACTGACAATAATGCAATAGATTCTTAATCAAGCACAAGCTTCCTCTGTATGACTTCTGAAAATCTTTATAAAAAAAAAGTATGAATAACATACCCAAGCGAGACAACAAAAAGGACCATAATAATAGTGACTTTATTTATACAACAATGAACAAGGTGCATTGAACCTGAATTAAATAAGGAAAAATTAAGAAAATAACACGGCTATTTCAGATGAAAAAAAAAATAAGTTTGGGAATACAATAAAGTTTAGTCAGAACCGAGTAACATCTTTTGACTCAGGGTTAGTCCAAAAGATTTAAGGTTCAATCTTAGCTTAGAAAGTTCCTAGATTAATCAAAATTTCATCCAACAATTTTTCGGGAAAAAATGGTCAGAAAACATAGAGAATAGTATTCAAATAAAAACCGACCAATCAGCGGTATTCCGTTACAAGACCATAAAACACACATACACATGCACACCAACCCACAATAAAATTTAAAGCTGTATTCTCAGCAATTTGCATAATAATCGACAAAAGTAGTGTATTTTCGTAGCAAACTAAGTTGAATGTATTTCAAATTGAAAATTGCAATGAAACAATTTAAATTTCATAAGATTATTATACACTCATCTAAAAAAATTTAAAAATACAAAACGTCAGCAAATCTGATCAAATACATTTTTTTTTTCTTTTTAGGAGGATATAATACATTTTTACTTGTCTGTCTTTTAGCGGAAATATTCACCAGGATATCTAAATAAAACAGGCGAGCACTTCATCATAATTAGCAAATGTCATCATTAGATAAAGATCTCGAGATGCTAAACATTTGTTATCTTTTGAACGATATCAACATTAGCTATGAAATATCTTAGAGCACTACAGCTGATCAATAGTTTTTTTTTTTTTTTTTAGATCAACATAAGTAATTATTTTACTTATCAAAGGCCGTTTTTTTTATTCAAGTGAATTTGAGTGAAGGTTAAAATTAAAAATCAATCCAAAAATTTATATTTTGAAACATGGCGATACATCCAAAGGGAAAGGTATCTTGGGAGATACTTACGAAAGTTTCATATAAAAAGAATTTGAATCTTAAATTTTTTTTTTTATTTTAAACACTAATTCCAATGATATATGATTGAAAAGGACTTTTAAGTTAAAGTTCATATATATCTATTTTTTTTAGAAAAAGTAAAAACGAAAATATTTAGACAAGATTATTACCCATGGAGCTGAAATACGAAAATTAAAAGAAAGACAATTGAAAAGATGATGGAAAATAAAGAGGCAGAGGAAGGAATAACTAACCCACAGTAATGAGAACAAATTTCAACTTCAACCAACCTGTACCTGATGAGAGGATAAGCCTTATAAAAATTAAATATATGAATTTATTCACCTGCAAAGGCACGTTGAAGGCCCTTCATTAACGCAGTTCTTTCAGGGGTCTCGTGGAATAAGCGGAGATTTTAGCCCAAGGGAAGAATAATGCGAAGCCATGAAAATGAAGAAGGTTAATATGTCACCTTTCTTCTTTGCAGGAAAGCAGGAAAGTGAGGAGTAGGCAAAATGCAAAAGTGTTCCTTTTTACAAGTAGTGAAGTAGAGGACGAACTTTCACAAAAAAAAAAAAAAAAAAAAAAAAAAAAAAAAAAAAAAAGAGGCAAGGACTTAACATAAGATAAATAGTATAACCCTGTGATACATTATTATATATAACACGACTGCTTTGAAAATACTGGAATCAAGAAAAACTTTACAATGATCAAAGCTATCAGTTATCCATTTTTTCGTGAATTCAAAAAACAACAATAGAACAAACTGTAACGAAGTAAAAAATAAAAATATCATATAGGTTATGAAGGAGAATAAGGATCACAGTAAAATGTACACTTATAAGGCAGCAATGTACGCTATACAGATCGGTGGACAACCAAACCTGCAGGCATATTTATGTAAAAACAATCATTTCAAATAAAAACACAAAAAATGAAAAATTCATGGATTCGGAGGATATCAGCTAAATAATGACAACAGATATGTAAATGCAGCAAACATGAAAATATCCTATGAGAGAGAGAGAGAGAGAGAGAGAGAGAGAGAGAGAGAGAGAGAGAGAGCTATCAGACTAAATATTTTAAGCATTTAATTATTCTGTAAACACACTTGTGCAGGAATAAACAATAAGGCCAGGAATGCGTTAAATTGCACTGGCATCCATTTTCAGTTAATTCCAGAAAAAAACAACTTCCGCGTTGCCTCATTTAAAGCAAGGAGGTATTCTAGCTATACTTTCATAGGTTTACTTAAAACTGACTAACTTGGAAGTGTGAGAAAACCGGTGCTCGGCTGAGTGAGAAGGATAGACTTAAAAATGAGATACAGTAGGTTTGGCCCAGTGTGAGCGAAAACAGTTGAACAGATACTGTTACCTCAACTCTTTGTGGAACACTTGGGTTGCTCTTCTTAAAGGTGGAAGAGCATAATATACACCTACAAACTATGATCCAACCGAGATGAAAGTTTGTACTCTTCAGCTCAGCGGTATAAGTTCCACTTTTACCTCAGAACAGAGGTTATAAGAGAGGAGATCTTCATAATTCTTGTCATTTATTTACGCAAAAAGTAATGTTTAGGCAGAATGAGAAGCACATATTCGAAATCAGAATATAATTAACACTAATCTCCTCGATATAATGAAGAGCAACGTGTCTGGCTATATCATCATCATCTCCTCCCACGTCTATACTGTGTGTATATATATATATATATATATATATATATATGTATATGTATATATATATATATATATACACACACACATATATATATATATATATATATATCCCCCTCGGGTAGGGGGAAAAAGAAATAGTCATACCCGGGAGAGTGGGTACCCCAAGAGGTACACTCGGAAACCACAATCTCCCGCAAATTGCCAAAAGAGCCGGGTTTTAGTTAGGAAAGGAGGGGGTGGGAAGGGTTGAATCTGTGTGTGTGTGTGTGTTTGTGTTTGTGTGTGTGTGTGCGTGTGTATGTTTAAGCACATCCATCTAAATATTTTGTCGTCATTTTTTTATGGCTCGGGTAAACTAGTTTAACTTAAGTACGCTGCACATTAGTTCAACACTCGTGAACATGTTGAATTTTAGTATATTCCCATATAGCAACATCCATTTGAACACTGGTCAGAGCTAAGGCGCAGACGATTCCATGTAAATCGATAGTACAGTATTACTATTATTATTGTTGTTGTTGTTGTTGTTGTTGTTACTTGCTAAGCCACAACCCTGGCTGGAAAAGCAGATTGCTTTAAGCCCAGGGGCCCTAACAGGGAAAATAGCCCAGTGAGGAAAGAAAACAAGGAAAATAAAATATTTTAAGAACAATATTAATATTATTATTTGACCTGGAACAACTATACTCAGCTTCGAGCTTTTGCTCAGAGAGTTTATGCCTCAACTGAAAAGGAGTACAATTTAATCATAAAAGAAACCCTCTCTGGTACAACTCAGGAACATAAATGGTGGTCTACCCTTAAATCTGCACTCTTTGGTGTAGATGCAGCAGTTCCTCCTTTACTTAAACCAGATGGCTCAGTCACTCACTGTCCAAAGGAAAAGGCAACCCTTTTGGCTGTTGTTTTTGACAGTAAACAGAGTAATGAAAAACTTGAACTTCCTCATTCCTGTTTTCCTGAGGCTAAACTAACTAGTTTAGCTTTTCGATCTCGTGAGATTAAAGCTCTGTTGATGGACCTTGATGCTTATGGAGGTGTAGACCCAAATGGTATTTTTCCTTTGTTTTTTATAAAGACCGCAGATTTCTTAGCTCCAAAGTTATCTGTTATTTTGCGCAAGTTAGCAAGAAGAGGAGCTTTTAGCACTTGTTGGAGAATTGGTAATGTTACTCCTCTATGTAAATGTGTTTGTGGTAGCTCAAGTCCCACTGATTACCGCCCAATTTCCATAACTCCCATATTATCTAAAGTTTTTGAACGTCTTCTGGCAAAACGTCTTAATAGGTTTGCTGAAGGTAATCATCTATTCCCTAGTTTGCAATTTGGTTTTCGTAAAGGCCTTGGAGCATGTGATGCCCTTCTTACAATCTCCAATGCAGTACAGAAATCCCTTGATTGTGGTCGTGAAGTTCGTATGATTGGCCTTGATTTTAGTGCTGCCTTTGACCGTGTTAATCATGAGGCCCTTGTTTTCAAACTGAAACAGTTGGGACTGGGTGGGTCGTTTCTTAGCATTATTATTGATTTTTTAAGTAGTAGATCTCAAAGAGTAGTTGTTGATGGGCACCATAGTGAGTATAGGAATGTGATATCCGGTGTTCCACAGGGTAGTGTTCTTGGCCCATTACTTTTCATACTATATACACATGACATGTGGTTTGGCCTAGAAAATAAGCTTGTTGCATATGCAGATGATGCTACTCTCTTTGCATCAATTCCATCCCCTGAATGTAGACCTGGGGTTGGTGAATCCCTTAATAGAGATCTAGCTAAAATTAGTGTATGGTGCAAGTTATGGGGTATGAAGTTGAATCCTAACAAAACTCAAAGTATGATTGTAAGTAGGTCAAGGACGGTGGCTCCTCAACATCCGGATCTCAGTATTGATAATGTTTCTTTAAATTTGTATGACTCTTTCAAAATTTTAGGTGTGATTCTCGACAGCAAATTTACTTTTGAGAAACATATAAGGTCTGTGTCTTCTTCAATTGCACAAAAAATTGGCTTATTGAGAAAGTCTTTTAAGATATTCGGTGATCAATCTATTCTGAAGAAGTGTTTTAATTCTTTTATTCTACCTTGTTTTGAGTATTGTTCTCCTGTCTGGTCTTCAGCTGCTGATTCTCATCTTAATTTGTTGGACAGAAACTTACGGTCTATTAAATTTCTTATTCCTGATCTAGATATTAATCTCTGGCACCGTCGTTCAATTAGTTCATTATTCATGTTGCATAAGATTTTTCATAACTCTGACCATCCTTTACATTCAGATCTTCCTGGACAATTCTATCCTGTTCGTAATACTAGGCTGGCAGTTAATTCTAATAGCCAGGCCTTTTCCATCATAAGACTCAATACCACGCAGTACTCTAGAAGTTTTATTCCAGCTGTTACCAAGTTGTGGAATGATCTTCCTAATCGGGTTGTTGAATCAGTAGAACTTCAAAAGTTCAAAGTTGGAGCAAATGCTTTTTTGTTGACCAGGCGGACATGAGTCTTTTTATAGTTTATATATGACATACAGTATTTGTTTTTGAAGTTGTTAATAGTTTATATATGACATATCTGTTATGACGTTGTTACTTTTTTTAGAATGATTTACTGTTAATTTGTTCTCTTCACTTATTTATTTCCTTATTTCCTTTCCTCACTGGGCTATTTTTCCCTATTGGAGCCCCTGGGCTTATAGCATTTTGCTTTTCCAATTAGGGTTGTAGCTTGGATAGTAATAATAATAATAATAATAATAAATGCTAAGCTACAACCCTAGTTGGAAAAGCAGGATGCTATAAGCCCAGGGGCCCCAACAGGGAAAATAGCCCAGTGAGGAAAGGAAACAAGGAAAAATAAAATATTTTAAGAATAGTAGCAACGTTAAAATAAATATTTCCTATATAAACAATAAAAACTTCAACAAAACAAGAGGAAGAGAAACTAGATAGAACAGTGTGCCCGAGTGTACCCTCAAGCAAGAGAACTCTAACCCAAGACAGTGGAAGACCATGGTACAGAGGCTATAGCACTACCCAAGACTAGAGAACAATGGTTTGATTTTGGAGTGTCCTCCTCCTAGAAGAGCTGCTTACCATAGCTAAAGTCTCTTCTACCCTTACCAAGAGGAAAGTAGCCACTGAACAATTACATTGCCGTAGTTAACCCCTTGGGTGAAGAAGAATTGTTTGGTAATCTCAAGTGTTGTCAGGTGTAAGAGGACAGAGGAGAATCTGTAAAGAATAGGCCAGACTATTCAGTGTCTGTGTAGGCAAATGGAAAGAACCGTAAACAGAGAGAAGGATCCAATGTAGTACTGTCTGGCCAGTCAACTTGGAACTTAGTGGTGTCATAATTCCTAAGGTAGAAACAAAACAGAAAATCAAAATTTTGAGATCATTTAAAGAAAAAACAAATGAACGGAAATTTACAGTAATAATGCATAGCCTATAATATCACAGACCTAATATACCACTATCCAAAAATAACTGCAAGATACCATCACAATTCACATGATAGGAACTCCCTACCATCTATCAATTATGTAGGTCGACGTTCTCATAAACATTTGCCAGTGCATTTATTTGAATCAGGCAGTTTAACAAAGACGAAAAAATATATAGAATATCTTAATGTAGAAGTTTCTCAGAAATATTCGATACTTTGTTATGCTGTTTTCCTTCCAATGAGCTGGTCACTCGAGACCCTAAATCTAATGAATATCACGAACCTAATTTTGGTATGTGATCTACTATATGTTTTATATTGTGAATCCAAGCGAGCGTCCAAGTACAGTGTACGATTTACACTTTGTTTTATGAGATTCAACAAGAAAAGCTATATAAATTTATATCAAGAGCATGGACTAATCAAACTAAGTGATTAATTAGATAATTAAGGTAACGTCAATTAACCATCCACGCGACTTACGCGCTTTAAGCAGCATATACTGCAAGTCAAAACAGAGGAGCTACGAGATAATTGAAGTCATGAGCAAAACGAGCCATAGTGGAACAAAGATCCAATTTTCCTCTCAAAAAATGGGATCGAATTCCCGTTTTTATGCGATCGTCAAAGTACGGTGTACTGTAGAGTCATGATCTCCTTATAGATAAGAAACCGAAGTATGCAAGCTATAACATATTAATAAGAAAGGAGGGGAAATAACAAAAAGACGTAATTCATTAAATACAAATGAACAAAAGTACATTTACCAATAAATTTCGCCTCTACATTCAGTGAAAACAAACCGTCATCACTACACCAACTACCATAATCTTTTCCATTAACATTGGAAACAAGGAAAATAAAACAAAAAAAAAGCAAACCCGACCAAATCTTTGGGAGTGGATATTCCGCACAACAAAACCGAAAAGAAAAGTATTCAACAGCACCTGGCACAACAGAAGCTGAAAACTTACCACCATTAAAAGAAAAACTCCATTATCGAAGGCAACAACTTAAAGCAAATAAAATGAAACAATCAAAGAGCTAAACCAAACCAAATCCCTGGCAGGTGATGTCCAAAAAGAAATCCTTTAAGATCCTACTAAGACACTAATTTTTCCCCAACATCCGAACTCAAACGACGCAAGCATTTAATCAATTGATCTCGGGTAAAGCTGGGGGTCATGCTAAGACCATCCTCTCTCTCTCTCTCTCTCTCTCCTCTCTCTCTCTCTCTCTCTCTCTCTCGCTTTATATATATATATATATATATATATATCTAAACCTGAGAGTCATGCTAAGACCACTCTCTCTCTCTCTCTCTCTCTCTCTCTCTCTCTCTCTCTCTCTCTCACACACACACACACACGCGAGCAGCGCGCGAGCTCTTTATATATATATATATATATATATATACACACACACACAGAATACACGTGTACATATACATACCAAATTTGCCTGAGGAAGCTAGATAGCATCCATATTTGGGGAGTTATCACATTTCCCCGATCAATAACATATAAGATAATTTAAAAAGTTACTAAACTTTTAGAAGAAACAATGAAAAGAAGATGAATGATAGAGAAAACCAAATTATTCTTAATTGTACCAAAGCTGTCTCAACAATTCTCATTGTAATTATGGAAAGCAGTCTTGTTCGGATCTAATTAGACACGTGAAAATGAAAACCTAAGAACAAAAAGGAGTATAAATCTTTCTGGCCATTTACGGTGGCCCATTGCTTATCATGCTGGAAGCAGAGATTATAAAATACGATAATAAAATTAGTAAAGTTGTAATAGAATGGATTTCTCTAGAGTTTAAGGATTTATTTTTTCACAAGGGAAAAATTACTACACGCTAATCACTAAATATACAAGAAACGAACAAAAATAAAGGGAATGATTATTGAGTTTACTCCAGAGCGTATATGGAACATGGATGAGATTGGGGTGACAACAGTTCAGAAACCTGTTATAAAGCTGTTGCTTGTAAATGCTCTAAACATATTGGAAAAATTACCTCAGAAGAAAGAGGAACTCCTGCAACAGTAGCTATCGCTGTCTCAGCAATTGGTAATGCAATCAGTCCCTCCTTTCTTTGTTTTCCCTAGATTATATTTTCACGATCATTTCATGACTAATGGCCTTCCAAGTAGTTCTGGAGTTGCAAATCCATCAGGGTGGATGGAATAGTCTAATTTTGTTGAGCTTCTTCAGCATTTTGTGAAACTTACTAAATGTTCCATAAAACAACCAGTGCTTTTATTACTAAACAATTATGATTAGCACTTGTTTATAGATATTTGTAAAGCAAATGGCATTGTTGCTGTTTCATTTCCGCAGACTGTTCTCATAGGATGTAACCGCTTGATATGTGCTTACAAGACCACTGAAAAGTATGTAAACAGATGCTGAGAATCTTCGATGTTAATCATCCTGGTTCTATTTTAACTATATATGACATTCTAGGCGTAGTTTTTACTACCTTGTCAATTGCTGTGACTCCAGCAAATATCTTAGGATGAAGATTTTAGGGCCCAGACGCTAGAGACAAGCCTCTGTCTAATGATTTGACTGAAATGCAAGCATCACAAGAAAGAGGAAGCACTGATATATTGCATTTATATCCCTCTGAGGCCACACAATTACAAGCCAAACAATCCTCCTTCCACAATTAGGGATGAACAATTATAGGAAGAGAATGAACCTATGGCTCTTACTCTTGCAACCTGTAATAAAAGAAACCCTTTCATATACAACCCTGGAATATAAGTGGTGGACTACCCTTGAATATGCCCTCTTTGGTACACACGTAACAGTTCCTCCTTTACTTACACCAGAAGGCTCTATCACTCACTGTTCAAAGTAAAAGTTAACCCTTTAGGCTGATATGTTTGGCAGTAAGCAGAGTAATGAGAAACTTGACCTTCTTCATTTCCGTTTTTCTAAGGCTAAACTGACAAGTTTAGCTTTTCGGTCTTGTGAAATTAAAGCTATCTTGGTGACACTTAATGGTCATGGAGGTGTACACTCAAATGGTAATTTTCCTTTGTTTTTCATAAGGACTACAGATTTCTTAGCTCCCAAGTTATATTATTTTTTGTGAGTTAGTGAGAAGAGGTTCTTTCGGCACTTTTTGGAGAATTGTTAATGCTACTCCATTATGTAAATGTGAATGTTGTAGCTCAAGTCCAGCTGATTACCGCGGAATTTCCCTAATTCCCATTTTATCTACAGTTTTTTGAAAGGCTTTTGGCAAATCGTCTAAATGAGGATATAATCCAAGAGAGATGAAATAGAATTAGCAGAACTATCCAAAACAATGAAAAACTAAAAAAACACAAGACATTCGTAAACACAATCAGACCAAAATACAGAAAACACTAAAAGAAAGGAAGAGGCATCAAATAGATAAAAAGAAAATTTGGAACAGAGCGCCAACGGATGTTTGTTTTAAAGGATGAAAATGGAGAAAAAATACCACCTAAAGAGATGTAATGATAAAAATTGCAGATAATTTCAATACAATGCAATAATGAAATAATGAAACACCTGAGCCGGTACCACAGATGACGGGAGTAAAAAAACAAAAAAAAAACATTAAAAGGCATGAAAATAGGCAAACAGCGGGAGAAGACGGCCTAACAATTGGTTTATTACTAGATGGAGGAGATTTAGATACAAGTAAAACTCGCTGAACTTTAAATAAAATGTCTACAATAATACTATATACATATAGCTTGGAGAACTTTATCATTATTATTATTCACAAAAAGGGAGTCACAAAAGACCTGAAAAATTACCGACCAATAATATATAAAATATTTACACAGTTCACATTAGGTCAAACAAAAAGACAGCTAGACTTTAATCGACCAAGAGAGCAGACAGGCTTTCAAATCGGGTATTCTACAACTGGCCATATCCATGAAAATGAACAGCTAATGGAAAAATCAACATAATATTACAAACTACTGTGTATGGCATTTACAGACTACGAGAAAGCTTTTTGTTCTGCCAAAACCTCAGCAGTAATGAAAGAGTCCTTCAAAGACAAGGAATTGATGATCTTATGTAAAAACACTTGATGATATCTATACGGGAAGTACAGCAATCCTCTACACAAAGTTAGACAAATTCCAATTGAGAGAGGAATTAAACCTGGAGACTCCATCTCGCCTAGATTATTTACAGCATGCCAAGAAGTATTTTTTTAAGAATTTAGATTGGGAAAATGTAGGAATTAACAATAATGGGAAATACCTTAACAACTTAAGATTTGTAGATAACATAGTTCTGTTTAGTGAATCATGGGAGGAATTGCAAGAGATGATAGAATATTTGAATAGAAAAAGCAGAAATGTAGTACAAAATAATTATTATGAGTAAAACTAAAATAATGTTCAATGAAAATGCAGCAACAACAAATAACAGTTATGGACAAACCTCTAGAGACAGTTAATGACCATACGTACTTATGACAGACAGCAAGTGTTTCCCGACATTAAAAGAAGGATAAGCATGGGATGGAGAGCTTTTGGTAAAGAAAATGAGAATATGAAAATAAAATACCACTTTCTCTAAAAACGAAAATCATTCAATCAGATGGCCCTATCAGTATTAACTTGTGCATCAGAAACTTGGAGCCTTACTAAAGCCTTAGAACATTAGCTACTTACTACTCAAGAAGCTATGAAATAATAATGATGGGAATAACTCTAAGGATAGAAAAGGACTAACATGGATTCGAGAGCACACTGAAGTAGAGGATAGTCTAACAACATGTAAGAAAACGTAACAGACATGGGCAGGACATTTAATGAGAACAAACAAAAAATAAAATGAACTTTTTATTCTGTAAAATTTCAAACGAGTTTGTCCCTGCAAGAAATTCTTTGATATTACTGATGATAAAAAAAAACTCAACCACTTAACCGAGAACAACCAACATCTCTTGGAAAGGAAAACCACTTTAGATGTTATATAAAAAAAGCTCAAGATATTGCCAGTTTCCTAAAAGGTTTCTCATGATAATAAAATATCGATGGCACATTCATCCCTCTCCTTCTCACAACATCTGCTTTACTTACAAAGCAAAATTAAGTAGGGAAGCGATTGCTGAGATATGAAGCCAAAACCGGAATGGAATGGGGAATAGCATGGATAAAATTTTATTGTTTTGTTGATAAGACTCTACTGTTCTTCCATCCGACACAAAATACCTGTAATTGTTTTGGTGCCGAGAATGCTAATGCCATTACCAGGCTTATCACATTCTTGAAAGGAGACGAACTAACATAAAACAGGAAGGGTTAATAAGGTGGATTTGGATACTGCTTCCTTCTTAACTCCATGTCAAGGTATCCTTTCTCTTGGAGATGACATGAACAACTGAGGGGGAGATGGGGATAATGGAATGGGATTTGAGTATTGCATTTAATTTTGTAGTTCAAAATATTCTAATCACCCAATAGTACACTTTCTAGGTGGCGATGGGAACCAGGGGAAAGGAGGACGGGGGGAAGGTCATAAGTATTGCAAGCTAGCCAATTCTCAGGAATATTAGGTTCCCCTCCAACAGCCTCAAATAACAACTCTGATTCAGAGCTTTCTAATCTTACTATTCTACACTTTCCAGCTCCTGGGATGGATGTGATGGTAAGGAATGGTAGGCTTTCATATGTGGAAGTACTGGGATGCGGGGGGAAATTGCATTCCACGTGGGTAGTTACTGCACGACGCAACCTCATGCAAACACACAAGGAAAAAACCCTGGGAAAAAGAGCCAATATCCTCTCCATTATTGATGACATGAATTCCGAATTTCAGAGCCAGAGGAAAGTCGAAATTCCAAATCCTCGGTGTCTTCGTTGTTTTTTCTTTCTTAACAATGCGCAATCTATTTTGTTCTCTTGATCATAAATGTTCTTATCATTCATCATGTTTCAAAACATACCACATGCCAATGCTAGTAACTAGATCATTACGTCCTTGGCAAACTTGCATGTGAAAAATAAAGTCACGTTCATTTCGAAAATGGTTCATAATAATTTGCAATGTATTCGGCGTTTTAAAAATGCTTTCCATTCGTAATATTTCAATACACCACCGTTTCCTGTCCGTATTCTTACTCTTTATAGTGCATCTAATCCTCGGCGCAATTTCTTTTCTACTGAAAGCTATTAATTTTCTTCACGAAGATTTATTACTTATCCTTACCCTGAAAAATAAATATGTATTGCATGGAGTAAATTGGAAATTTCTCATTTTGTCATTCTTTCTAACAATAACTTGGGTACCTGTGTTTTCCCTCTTGCCTGTCTGTACATTTATTCACAATTATCAATTGCCAATGTTTCTAACTTTTTCATTGACAAGACAATCTTTTCAAATCACAGTGCATCAAGCAATCAAATTCATGATTATGTTCCAGTCACATACTCTTGTTTTCCTGAGTTTGTTTCACAATGACAATTTAAAAACAATTTCAATTTACTACAAAATTCTCATAAAACATATAAGGTAATATCACTGTTTTTTTATAAGAAAGGTCCTTTTATCCACAATATCTATTATAATTATCTAATAATTTCTTCTAAATATAATTCATCAAGTATTATTAATATTTTTTTATAGTAAAGTCGACGATGAAAACGTTGTCCTTGCTAATTTCCCCCCTCTTTATTAGCAATTTACTTGGCCACTGAAATTATTTGTCAGAGACCCAGTTATGGCAAATAAAACAATGAAATAATAAAACCAAACAATTAGTCAGGAAGACCTCGAAATTACCAAACACCCAAACTAGGTCATGCATAGGCCAATTACGAGAGGGTCATGGGAAAGCCTTCAATAGCCAATGCATCTGGATCGGAAGAAAACAAAAAATCTGATGGCCATTGTCACGGGAATTTAAGGGC
>NC_090727.1:8006568-8039068 GCF_036898095.1 Palaemon carinicauda | reverse complement strand
ATGATGATACATATGATCAGCCTATTCCATGTGGGTGACGGAGACGAGATGAAGGTGTCAGAAGATGCCAAGATTGAGGCACTGGAACTCCTAGAAAGGTCGGGAGTGAACGACAAAGACTCTGGCCTAAGAGTCTTGAAGAATATCAAATGTGACCATTCTTCTTCAAGATGGATAGCACAGAGGTTCAAGTTGTTTGATAAAGACACCAGAATTGAAGATCATACAATTGATGCGTACATTGCCCTCCTTAGAGCCACAGATCCCCCTCTCCCAAACAGAGAGGAAATTAAAATCATAATAAAACTTAATGACACTGATGGGTTAGTTGAACTACAAAGGCAACTTTGCCGGCATCTCATCAACCCATCATGGATAGATCTACATAACCATTACAAAGGAGATTCAGAGCCGACCGTAGAAGAGAGAGAGTCAATCAAGAATCTACTCACCAATGAGTAAGTTATTATTTCACAGTTATTTTGAATATTACAAGATACATATAATAATCAAATATCTTTATGACAATACAATGATACATGATCATTCATACAAACATATGCACATGCACAAATATATAGGCCTACTGATAGAGAGAGAGAGAGAGAGAGAGAGAGAGAGAGAGAGAGAGAGAGAGAGAGAACTCATAACGTTTAGTATAACAATCAACCTGAGTGTTGTAAACAATATATTTTATATTGTCAGTATCATCATTATCATCATTGTCACAATTAGACTCATAATAAGTCGGCTAAACATCAAAAAGTCCCGATTTTACTTTCTCATTTTTCGGTAATATTAATTTCCATATTTTACGAAATTACTCATTTTCACTTTTCGTTTTCGTTGCCATCATCATCATCATCATCATCATATTCATCATCATCATCATGATTATCATCATCATCATCATAATTATCATCATCATAAACTTGGTAATAAAATTCCCAATCAAATTCAATAACTATTTCTTTCTTTTCTTTTCTTCTCTTTGGAACAGTTGTGAGATTTACAAAGGCATCTGGGACCCAACGTTCCAAATCCCTCCAAATATTGGAAGTCTCGATGTCATATTTAAGGACCATCCCAGCCTCGACGCCTTCTGTCGATCTTTGGAAAAGACAAAACAGATTCTATATTTTGGTAAGTAATAATAATATTATTTTCTCTGTTCCTTTCCTCCGAGGGACATTACAATACCTGGCCTCCTTTCCCTCATCCTCATCCTGGCATTCATTGTTAATATCGTTGTTATCATTATCAATATCATTGTTAACATCATTATTATCATCATCATTACTCTATAGATGTAGAACATTATATTCAGAGGTCTCAATCAGGTTTTATTTTCACAAAAAGGAAAATATTGTTTTCATCTGATTGGAATTTGATATAAAAGCTTTCGATGTTAAGTTTTAATTTATTTCCTTCCATATATTAAAAGGAAATGTCTCATTTCTATGGCGTTGATTTCATTAATAATGATAGAAATGAATCAAAATGATCATGATTGTAATGAATAGGAAACAAATATCGGCACCAGTCATAGTCAAACGCGGCTCCTCCTGACTCCGCCCCCTTCTTGCGCTGATTGGTTCTCTACAAGGAAGTGGGCGGAGTTATCCGAACGGGAGAACCAATCAGCAAAAGGAAAGTGAAAAGGTATCGGCCAATGAAATTGGGCCAATTAAATGAAGCTGAGTTGTTATTGGCTGAGGTGATTTAGATAGTGCATAATATGAGGGTTTCATGAGGAGATTGATGACATTCCTTATGTGAGCGGCTACAATGGTCACTTGCACACACGCACACATTGACTCCCACACGCACACACAAACGCACACACATTAACGCAACCTCCCAGACACACTGGCAGACATTGCTCTACTGTGTTTAGTTCTTTTGCCTCCAAATTATTATTATTATTATTATTATTATTATTATTATTATTATTCCCTTTTCCTTTAAAATCTTAAGAAAGAAACACAGAGAAAATGTTCATTTTACTCAACCTTCTTCTTCTTCTTCTTTCTCTTTCAGTTATTCACTTCAGAGTCAACGACGTCAGCAGCGTCAGTCGCCCCATCCCTTTCTGGGAGGAGGATCCAAATGTCTATGTCGATGTCAGGGACGTCAAGGAAGAAGACATCGAGAAGGTTGGGGACATCCTTCGGACATTGCAACCACAGGATGCAAGGAGGTGAGGAGACATCATTCCTTATAGAGAGAGAGAGAGAGAGAGAGAGAGAGAGAGAGAGAGAGAGGGGAGAGAGAGAGAGAGAGAGAGAGAGAGAGAGAGAGTATTATCATTATATTATATTATTATATTATTCATTATTTAGTTTA
Source organism: Palaemon carinicauda (assembly GCF_036898095.1). Classification (NCBI taxonomy): domain Eukaryota; kingdom Metazoa; phylum Arthropoda; class Malacostraca; order Decapoda; family Palaemonidae; genus Palaemon; species Palaemon carinicauda. The sequence goes on along the minus strand of NC_090727.1, from coordinate 8,036,722 downwards.
CCCAATACTCTGGGAAAATAGGCCTATGTCCTGTCAAAATAGATATGGATATATATATATATATATATATATATATATATATATATATATATATATATATATATATATATATATGTGTGTGTGTGTGTGTGGGTGTGGGTGTGTGTGAAAGGGTACTATCCGTAGGCCGACAATGTACGTGGAAATCCCATATAATAGAATGCATAGAGGGAAGTTGGAATTCCTCGTTGCTCTCTCTTTTTTTTATTCTATTATTGGGAACACACACACACTCCTTCAGTCACCCTCCCGCTCTCTCTTTCTCTCCATTGGTATTCGTGTGTGTGTGCGTGTATGTGTCTGAATGCACATGTCCATCTTAACGAAACAAGATAACAATAAAAGCATAAAATAATGAATAAATGTGGATGACATCATTTCCTTTCTTCTTCTTTTCATTTTATTTCATTTCATTTCATCCCATTTTCTTAATTTCCTTCTTCCCAACAGATCGTTCGAGGCAATGTCGTTTCCTCTGTGTTCCCTGGGGAGGACGAGGAGCCCTGAGGTCATCCTCAGACTCCTCGCCTCCTTGAAGGGAGTCAGGGTGAGAGACTGCATCGGGTTCCCAGAAGAAGAACGACCAGATGACGGAGCCTTACGCAGAGAGATGCGTCTTAAGGCAAAGGAATCCACCGGATGTATAAGAGGTGTTCATTGGTGAGTTTGCTTCTTCTTTTTATACTTCTTCTTCTTCTTCATAGGTGTTGTACGATCTCTCTCTCTCTCTCTCTCTCTCTCTCTCTCTCTCTCTCTCTCTCTCTCTCTCTCTCTCTCCAACGTTCCAAACCTTTCAGTAGGTGATGAGCCAGGATAAATAAACTGTATTCACTATAGGCCTAGTTTCAAAATTTTATTTTTTTAAGATTTGGCTTTTGCTTTTTTATTATTAGTTATTATTTTTAAGAAAATATATATATATATATATATATATATATATATATATATATATTTATATATATATATATATATATATATATATATATATATATATATATATATATATATATATATATATATATATATACAGAGAGAGAGAGAGAGAGAGAGAGAGAGAGAGAGAGAGAGAGTTGATATGTATAGCAAATTCTATCTCATTATTATATATATATTTATTATGATTAATCTATTCATTATCATTTGGTCAAATTATCTAATCATGTGTGTTTGCATCACAGAATTTCATATTCCCTATATTTATCTCCTCATTGCCTTTAACTCTCATCATATTCATCTTCTGCCTTTCCTCTATTATAATTATTACTTCATTAAATAATGAATAGAATAATCTTCACCTATGTTTTTTTCTTTTTAGCTTTTTCGTTTATTCACTGAGTTTATCCAAAGTCTTTTTCTTTATGGTGTTGTTTATTTTGCTCGTCAGGTATGGTTACAGTTGATAAAAATCGCTGGGAAAGAAGAAGAAGAAGAAGAAGAAGGAGAAGAAAGAGAAGAAAAAGGAGAAAAAGGAGAAGAAGAATACGTTCATCAGAGTTATTTCTTCAACTACAGATGCTTTTTTTATCTCACTATAAATTCAAACCACCAAATTCTAATTCATAATCACTGTTCATCATTAAATGGTCAAAATAGTGTTACAATACCAATAAGGGATTCATGGTAATCTACCTTACTATAATGATTAGATTATAAAATTCACTTTTAGATTATAAAGGTCATTTATGTAAAGGATTCTGATGTGACATTGAAAAGAGGTGACGTAAATTGTGTTGTCCAAAGAACATAGTAAGGAGAAGATTTGCCTTCTGCCGCCAGGATATCAAAAAACTCCCGTTTCAAACCTACTGCTATAACGTGTAAGACTGCTCGCTATGGGCAAACTATAAGCGTGAATCGATGAGACGTATCACAGTCCTTCACAATGATATCCTAAGACGCCTCACTAATACCCCGAGGCACCATTCAGCTCCAGTGATGTTTGTTGAAAATAAACTGGATAAACTAAAAACCGTCATTCGACACTCTATAGTAAGTCTCACCTCCCGCCTACGTTCTAGTGAAAATCCCCTAATTCAAAATGTGCTTGCAAGTGCTGCTAGAATCAAATCCAAAATGTGGGAAACCTGGAGTAGGGAAGCGTCAGTGCAATGAATTGTATTTACTAATCTCTGTTGGTGTCGCTATGCAAAATCTTCATCACTAAATAACATTGGAATAATATCCAGTAATGGTGTGATAAAGTGTTTTATTATATTATATCTTTGCTGTCTGGAAGTCCTGCTGTTATCATCATTATTATTAAGCAATAATGCTACTAAGATTTTATTACCCAGACCTTAGAACTCTGGGATCAACCTGCTAATTGATGTTTGTTCTGTATCACCGATAATATTGCATATCTTATCTTTCTTACTGATGTCATAAATGTAAGATCACTGTACCTCTATTGCAATTCTGTACATGGCTTTTGCTGATATAAAGATTATTATTATTATTATTATTATTATTATTATTATATATATATATATATATATATATATATATATATATATATATATATATATATATATATATATATGCGCGTGTGTGTGGGGGGGAGTGTGTTTGTGTTTGTTTAATCATGTCTCAGACATCTACTTGATAATAACAAATGTTAGGGAAAGTTCAACGTCTTTTCATAAAAACCTATTTTTAGGAAACTTTTATTATTATGTTTATTGTTATATCCATTCTCCTGTTTGTTCTATTCACTTATATCTATTCTCATAACTTTGCTTTTGTTAAATCATTTCAATCATGTTAAATCATTATATCTTGTCATATTCTTAGCAAAATGCTGCAAGACTTGATTGTACTAAGATTCACTTTAAAAATTGTCTAACATCTATTCATGACAATCAAGTCTTGCTAATGATAGTAGAGGCGATGGTAGGTAATAAGTAACAGTGGAAATCGTCATAAATAAATCTCTGAATGAAAACAAATATTTTTTTCATCACCTTTAACATTTTATTTTTCAATATTAGACTACATTGATAATGTCTTCTGAAATGTCCGTAATCTTCCCTCAAAGCTCTGGACGGAATCTGTAAGCATAAGCTCTTCAGCAAGAAGTCTCTCTCTCTCTCTCTCTCTCTCTCTCTCTCTCTCTCTCTCTCTCTCTCTCTCTGGGGGTGAATGAAGACATCATTTTTACCTAAGTCCTTCAAAGGACTCATATCATGCAACAAAAAAGATATGAGAAAAGGGGATCACTTTCTTCAATTGAGTACCATTAGAACTTAGCATTTGATCAGCAAATAAGGGGAGCATCCTAAGTAATGAAGTAATGGATTAAGGGTAGAGGTAATAGATTTAAGGGATTACCAGAGAAGCAAATTGAAATTCATATAATTACAAGGAATTATAATGAACACAAAAATACACTTTATCTCATTCATAGCACATACACCATCTCCATAATAACATGAGGTAATGTGTAAAGATATAAAGCTTATCTTCTTATTTGCTAATTTTCATGTATACAGAATTTATCATTTTCAACATAAACTTAAAACAAAATCTTTAGTAAAAAACTATTCTGCTGTGGCTGATATTAAAATCGTGAGTTCATCTTGTATCCAACTTTCATATATTTTAGTTTCTCTTCCCAAAGTGGAAGATGAAATTAATGAAGCCCTGAAGCACATCCCTCATGATGATGGTAGCCCAAAGTACATGGTGAGCAGTGAACTTGAATACTTTACTGGTTTAAGAACATTTAACCCCCTTCTCCAACCTGCTTGTCTGTCCACCTGTACGTGCACAATCTCAACGACAGGTCTTCAGGTCTTCTCCTATCATGTATCATTCCATATGCTCTTCTCGGGAATATCATTTCCACTACGCATATCATTTTCTGCTCGTCTCTACATCCAGTCCATTCTGTAGAGCTGTGCACTCCTGTTGTCATGGTAAACCTTTTTCTCAAACATCTCTTAGAACCCCTATAAATACATTCCAAAATTCTATAAGCTTTGTAATAACTTTTCATTCCTTCGCAAAGAAAAAAATCAACCACCTCAACCTAACATCGGATGTTTCTTTCCACAGGAGTCTGATCCTAAGTGGGAAAAGTCCACAATAGTATAATGTCAGATTGATGCCAAGTTTTACAGTGCCCCAGGAAGGTCCTGTAGTAGGAGGCTCTCCACCTGTAGACTCCTGTCCTCAGCCTCCCAACCCTGTCTATGCAACATGACCTTCATTTCCCACTGGCTCTTTTTTTTCAGATTTAGAAATTTATATATCTTCACTGGTAGAAGAAGACAAGAAATTTTTCCTTCACAATTTATCGTTTTTTTTTTTGGAATATCTTAGTGCTGTATAATCGTTTTGTAATGATGATAAAAACAATTTCTTTAATATTTTTAATTGAAATTACATTTACAAAAGTCATATAACTTTGAATAACCTGTGAACCTCAGCATTAACTGGTCCATTACAGGACAAATACCTTGGACATGTGTTTTTATTGTGATCTGTTTGTGGCTTCTCTATGCTAATCTATATCTTTAAATTTCCATATGTAGCCAACCTTATCTATTATCTTTCTTTCTCTGCCTCTCATATATAATAGTATAAGGATGTGTATATATATATATATATATGTATATATATATATATATATATATATATATATATATATATATATATATATATATATATATAGTATATGTATATATATATATATATATATATATATATATATATATATATATATATATATATATATATATATATATATATATATATTATATACAGTATATATATATATATATATATATATATATATATATATATATATATATATGTGTGTGTGTGTGTGCGTGTGCGTGTGTGTGTATGTATGTTTCTCTGTGCGTACGTGTGTGTGTTTTTTTTGTGCGTACGTGTGTATGTGTGTTTGTGTATTCCACTGATTAAATATGATGATGCCATTCGGAAAGTGGATTTCAGTACCTTAGAAATGGTTGATGAAATTTCACATTGAAATATAGTAAATGTAAAAATGAACTAACGTTCACTAGACAGGAATCAGTATATATATTTTGGATTCACTATCATCTTCTTTTTCTTCCAATAGCAATTTCTTTAATTTACTTTGATTATATGGATAAAATATAAAGGTGACAAAAATCTAATAAAAATCAATGATAAAGGTAACGTGATAAAAGTGAAAAAAACAATTATTTACGATAATAGTGATGGCAATGTAATAGTAAGATATAAGACAAATTATATAGCCTATTATTGGTGTAGATAGTATTAACACTACAAAAGATAAATCTAAATGCCAGTATAAATTTCATATGGAAATTATCCTTGACAGTTGAAAAGGAATTATTCGAGATAACATTTGTAAAGAATCAGCTATTGTGGGTTTGAATTTTTACAGTAGAATATATTATGGCTATATAGTTTCTGAGGACCATCTACAAAACAATATGAAGAAAAGACGAAAATTAATGCCTTCAATTTAAAGAGAAAAAAATCTTTAATGATATAATGAAATTCATTTAAAGTGTCAGGAATTCAAAAGATGGTTGGTATAATGAGATCTTCTTTTTGTGCTTTTAAAAGAAATCTTTAGAAAGCTCCTGACTAGACTAACGCCACGGATGATTTCTTCTTACCTTTCCTATCTCCTTTCTTTCTCATACTCAGTTATAAACAAAACTTTAAGAAATAAGAGATAATATCTTTCCTTTTCTTCATCTACGTTCTGACTCGGGCTTCTTTGCCAATTTATGAAATGTTTATTTTTGTCCCGGGGCCTAAGGGATCGTTGGTGATGGCAGAGGGCATAGGTGGGAGGACAGGAAGTTAAATCATAACCTCCTATATCATCGTTCATGATATTGTTATTTGAAAAGAAAGAATAATTTGTCTTATTTTATGTAGGAGACTTATTGATTCCTGAAATGAACAATTCAATGTATCTTTCAGTCGTTTTTAGAAATAATCCTTCGTTTTACTTTTAAAATACATCGCTAGTAAACATCTCACAAAAGTTTGAGGGTCAATACCTATATCACAAATATTTCTTAGTTAACATTAAACTTATGTTTAATCCTATGGAATCAGATGAATCCATATGCAATTAGTAGCAGTAATCCTTAAAAATCTGTTTTCAATCGAACATCTTAGAAATTATTTCTTATATCCATTAAAATTCTTTTCATAAGGCAGGATAGCTAGTTCGGTAATACCTGACTATGGAACACTCCAAAAACCCTTATAGTCCAGCTTTCTGTAGTTTCTTTGCATGACCGAAAGGCCTGGACAAAAACACCTGCTTAATTTGACTAAACGATCTACTTGGACACCAGTTTAGCGACGGTAAACAATCAGAAACCTAGACGTTATTGTGTTATTTAGGGTTTTCTTTAAAGAAATTTAAATATAAAATTTTTTTTCACACGTATTTGTTTTAAATATAACAGTAACACAGCAATGTAAATATCTAGAGAACTTGTTCAACAAACAAGATAAAGTATACAGAGTTATTTATTTAATGGATATAAGAAAGATAAGATTGATTAACATCTGTGAAAATTAGGAAAATAGATATAACATTTATCGTTTCCTTTCTGGATGGCTACAACATAATCAAGGATTTATAATTAGCAGAAAGAAAATTCTACCTCTCTGAAACTAAGAATCAATAACGTTCAGAGAATAATAAATGGTTTTACAATTAGAATATATATGGGTCAATTAAAGTTACATCGGGGCACTCTTTCATGGTATCAGATATTGCATATATAGCTTGAAAGCATATTTAAAAAGAAAAGGTTTTTCACATTAATGACAAAGATTTTTACATAGTATCAAATGACATTTACTGTAGGGGCAACCTCAGATATCTAGTTTTGTGCAAACACAGCATTTCATGGAACAGGAACTATATTTACTGAGCATTGCAAATTTATCTGGAAGCAAGACTTGAATGAAATGCTGCCTTCTTCAATTAGATAAATGTCACTTGGATCCAACTGAGCATATTCCAGTCAAGTTAACGGCAAATATGTCCCAAAGTATGACCTGAGGATATAACATTTGACTGCTCGATTGGTGGTAGGTAACTCCAAGATTGTCTTTCTGCCGAGGCGATAGAGGTAGCACAAGTTTCCTCATTTGTAAACATTCATAAGAAGTCCAACTCCTTTAAAAAACACTCAGATAATTTACAACATCTGTTTTCATTTTTGCAGTCTTGTATCAAATGTAATTGTTGAATGAGTGTAATGGTGCAAGACGACTGAGATTTTACATGCATCTGATCGCAAATCTTCACATAGAAATTGAATGGTTAGTATAATCAGCATAAGAATCCATATACTGTATATCATAAGCAACTTCTCATCAGAATTAATTAATACTCAGGGGACCAGATTATTATAAAACTCTATCATTGGATAAAAAAAAAATTAATTCTAACTCCGAGTCACAAATGCATGGCGAGTATAAGGAATATTTCTGACAGTGACCGTTTACATAATTATGTCTATATCCGATTAGACATCGTTTTCCTATTGAAATATTCAGGAATGGTTAAATTTCAGGTTGAAATTCAGTGAAATTAGTAACCCTATCTGTAATCATACGCCGTGTCAACTAAGTTTCTCTAGCTTAGATTTGATAGAAGATGAAGAAAGAATGCACATGGAAGGCATTTGTGTTCTTGCATATATTCAATTTAATAAATAACGTGGCTACCATACCTTTCAATTTATTCAGTGTACTTCACTGAGGCCTCATTGTAAAATAAGATGCCAATGTATATCAAGTCCATATAGCAACTTCAAAACATATACTTCGTTAATTTATGTCTCGTATACAGAGAGAAAAACTTTTTGTTTGTCCTATGTACGTGTATTCATTAATATTCTCTAGAGGTTTATCCATAACCCATATTTTTGGTCCCTCTACATTCATTTTCTGATATTATCTATGTTTTACTCAGTTCCTTTTCACTACTACATATCTACTTCTCTTTATTGATATCTTTTAAACCTTTTTCAATTCCTCCCATAATTCAATAACTTAATAATAGGAAGTGGGTATCATATTATGATCTGAGCCTTCCATGATTTTCAGTATCTCGATATAGGCCCTAGTCTATATTAAACTTATTAAAACTCACAAAAGTCTCTCTCTCTCTCTCTCTCTCTCTCTCTCTCTCTCTCTCTCTCTCTCTCTCTCTCTCTCTCTCTTTCTCTTCTTCTTCTTCTTTTTCTTCTTCTTCTTCTTTTCTTTTTCTTCTTCTTCTTCTTCTTCTTCTTCTTCTTCTTCTTCTTCCTTTTACTTAAGTAATGAATTATTTGATCGTGGTCATAAATAATATAATATAAATTTTTTTTTTATTATTCTTATAGTAATTCTTTTCCATATCGAGACACAAATCTTGTCTGTATTAACGCAATTTATATTTATTATACGCAGTAATATTTAGTAATACTTTTGAACTGGTATCTAAAGCTGTTGAGTTTATTCAGGGCCTTAGCGTTTATGTAATATTTTACTACTGATTAGGCTTTATATCAATATTTTTTTTTCTCTAATGGTAAATATAATTTTGTCATATTATAACTAATTAATAGTCGATTATTTCAACTCTGAAAACGTAAAATATTGTCTTAGGGCTAGAAATGCATTGTAATATTATTTGACCATGAGTAGTTCTTGGTTACGCCTGACATCACTGACTCGTCTTAAGCATCCGATTCTACTTATTCTTCTTCCATCTTGTTCCTCAATATCTTCATCATCAGCAAATAGAACTTATCTACTTATCTACTAAGACCAGGTCATCTACTGCTATGGAGTTCTAAAGAGCAGTCAAATCAGAATATACTATTGGTAGCCTGGTCAGCAACATCAAGTCCATATTGGGAAAATAATCTTTCTCCAAAGGAGGTATTATTTATGAATAGTCCAAGCTAACACAAATATCGCAATATAATCCAATTTAGATAATAACCTGTTCCAATCATTGACAATTACTCAAAGCAAAAATAGATAATAGTTACAAATTATAAAAATAAACACTTCACATGCTGGTGAAAAGATAAGAATAACAAGAGCAATCTGGGACTTCTGTCGTTTTCCAAAGGTTAATGGACTCGCTATGGCTTGAGATCTATTTATGGTAAAAATTCGTCAAAATACGTTGAATAGGTTCGACGTTAAGTTTAAAATGGCGAAAAATACAAATCCAGATCTAGAATCCAGATCCTAAATTTTATGGGGTGAAAATGTCATCAAAAACCGTTTGGTAGTTTTGACGTAATTCTGTCAACTCTAAATCTATAATCTGAATCCGAATCTGCTCTAAAATGCAACAGGGTTACCCATGACCTAAGGTCTATCTTGGGTGAAAATTTCATCAAAATCCATCAAGAGGTTTTGATGTAACCCTATCCAAAGTGAGAAAGACAGACAAATAAATGTAAGGACTCAATCGCATATCCTTCCTCGTGTAGGTAATAATCCAGCATTCACTACACTCTGCCTCCTGATGCAGTCAAAACAAAAATAAAAAATAACAATCGCCCAGGAAACTCATAACTGTCCTGGGCTATTCTAACAAAAAGGGTAAACAAACTACCTTAATTATACTTACAGTTTCTATTTAAAAATCAATAATTATATTAACACCCCTCGGTTGCTGTCTTCATCTCTCTTTCTCTCTCTCAAAGATTCTGTTCCAGAGCAAAAAAAAAAATAATCCTCTATATTACTCCTCCCTCACTTAGCCAAATTCCTCTGACACAAACGATGAATTTATATATATGGACTTGCAAGACACAACATCACATAAACTAAAACATAATCGAACATGGTCTATTAACAGTGCAGGGAAGAGTGGGTGATTAAAAAAGGAAAACGATTACTACATGTGCACCCCCCATAAAATTGACATACCTGTGAAATCGGGATCCCTGCTTTAAAGAGGTGTACTGTAGGCCTCTCATCTGGCAATAGATGTGCAGGTTTTAAATGATAAATGGAGACGCAGTCTTCTTTGACACACATGTTAATCAAGATTGTTTTCGGCGTACAAAGGGTCACAAGGAAAGAACCTGTTGAAGTTGGCGTTAGTGGTGTCTTGCTAGTGTTATTGTGCAGGAAAACGTGCGTTGTTGAGGGCATATCTGTCGCTATATATTGCGTTGCTGGCGGATTGTAAGTCATGTTTGCTGATTGGAATAAATTTTCCTATAATGTGACATAGGAGTTGGAGATTGTAAGAGGAGTTTGCTGACGGGAAAAATTCAGCAAGGAAGAGTCATCCAGTCCATCTTAAGGAGTGGTTCATAGTCGCACCAGGACCCAGGGAGACTAGGTAAACCCGTTGGAGTCTTTGAAATACAGTATCAATGATGCTCTGAGGGTGTGGTTAAAACGTTCAACCATTCCGCTGTTTTAGGGTGTTTTCTGATATAGGGTGATTCCCAGGTGATTCATTAATGATGTTCGCAATTTAGAGGGAGAAATGGTAACTCTGTCAGATTTAATATGCTCAGGGATACCAAATCTAGCCATTCATCCAAAAAGTAAAGGAGATGTGCACGAGGTGGATGTTGCAGTTTACATGGGAATAGCTTTCATGGCAAAAAGTGGAGTGATCGATGCCACTAAAAAAGTAAATGTCCTTGTTTCGTGGCTAGGGATCTACTACACTGACATAAATGTGGGCAAAACGATTGAGGTTGAGGAAAGGTGCCTAATTCTGAAAACGTGTTTTAATAAAGTACTAGTGTAGACCCAATACTTAGCATCCTTATTAACGCTCTGCCAAGTGAACTTCGTCTCCGGTAGCTGTGAATTATATTGGCACCAAGGATGTGATGAGACACACAGTCATTCACGGTTTAGGTCTATCAGCATTGATGTCCAAACGAAAGTTATTTTTGATGGGCACCATAGTGACTTTAGGAATTTGAAATCTGGTGTTCCTCAGGTTGATGTTCTTGATCCATTACTTCCATACTATTTACACATAACATGTGGTTCCATCTAGAGAAAAAAAAAAAACTTGTTGCATTTGCAGATGATGTTACTCGTTTTACATCAATTCCATCTCATGAATGTAGATCTGGGGTTGCTGAATCCCTTAATAGTGATCTAGCTAAAATTAGTGCATGGTGCTAATTATGGGGTAGGAAGTTGAATTCTAACAGAACTCAAACCACGATTGTAAGCAGGTCAATGATTTTGGCTCCTGCACATCTGGATATCAGCAATGATGATGTTTCTTTAACTTTGTATGACTCTTATAAAATTTTAATTTTGATACTTGACAGCGAATCTACTTTTGATGAACATAGGTCTGTTTTCTTCAATTGCACAAAACATGGGCTTATTGAGAAAATCATCCAAGATTTTTGGTGATCAATATATTCTGAAGGAGTATTTTAACTCCGTCATTTCACCTTATTTTGAGATTTGTTCTCCTGTCTGGTTTTCAGCTGCTGATTTTCATCTTAATTTGTTGGACAGAAACTTCGGGTCCATTAAATTTCTTATTCCTGATCTAGTTATTAATCCCTCACACCAATGTTCAATTATTTCATTATGCTTGTTGCATATGATTGTTTAAAATTCTGACTATCCTTTAAATTCAAATATTCCCGGACAGTTTCATCCTGTTCGTAATACTAGGTATGCAGACAACTATAATAGTCAAGCCTTCTCCATCATGAGGCTCAATACTACACAGTACTTAAGAAGTTTTATCCCAGCTGTAACTAAGTTGTGGAATGTTCTTCCTATTCTGGTAGTTGAATCAGTAGAATTTCAAAAGTTCAAACTCACAGCAAATGTTTTTATGTTTAAAAGCTTACATATGTCCTTTCATAGTTTATATATCGTATATTTGTGATAATGTTGTTAATGTTTTCAAAATATTTTATTTCAAGGTTTCATTACTTCTTTTATCGTTTATCTATTTACTGATTGCCTATCCTTACTGCGCTAATTTTCCCTGTTGGAGCCCTTAGGCCTATAGCATCTTGCTTGTCCATCTGGTGATTTAGCCCAGCTAGTAATAATAATAATAATAATAATAATAATAATAATAATAATAGTAATAATAATAATAATAATAATAAAACTGATAATAATAATAATGATAATATTAATAATGATAATAATAACAATAATAATAATAATAATAATAATAAAAAATTTTGCCATTTTCTGTAGAAGTCCTTCGGTTGTAATTCTCTTCTATGTAGTTTAAATCTCACAAATTTCTATAACTTCATCTCGAAATTTGCGAGATTTAAACTATATAGATGAGAATAATGATAATAATAATAATAATGATAATAATAATAATAATAATAATAATAATAATAATAATAATAATAATAATGATGATAATAATAATAATATCAATAATAATAATAACTCGGGTGGCATTGAAGTCGTCGAGGGGTACCCCTTCCAAACGGAGGTATGTGCTGGATGTCCTAAATTCTCAGTACTCGGAATTATTTTGTTAGGCTTCTGCTAAGCATTGTAATCTAATCCATGGTGGATGACCACCAATGTCACGGCTTCAGCAACAGGATCTACTTTTAAAAGGATATGTTGAGCTTGCGATTGTTTTCAGCAATGGCACTGAGATATCGGCGTTAACATGTGGAAAAGACATCTCACTGTGGAGTGAAAGCATGAACTGAAGGCAAGTGGTCAATGCGAATGATGAAGGGCTTACCTTCTATGAACTAGTGAAAGTGATGGACAGCCAAGTACACCGCCTAAATATGGTGTCGAAGGTGGAGCAACCAGATTCTACATTGGACAGTTTACTACTGATGAAAGCCAATAGGCAGGATAAGCTGTTGGCCATCTGCTGGAACAATGCACAAGTAGCGATGTCACTTGCGTGGATGTCGAGATAGAGATGTATATATGGCACGTGAAAAGTGAGAGTAATAGCAGTTGATAGGGCATTCTTTGTGTTGCAGAAGCTCGCTTTTGAAGGAATCCCGCTTCAGGTCTTTTAGCTTTCCCTTGAGGGAGGGAATGGTTGGTGGGAAAGAGTGATGGCAATTGCTGGCGGGAAATAGTGATAATGTTTGATCATCACCAAGAATTTTTGCCGGGCTTTGGTGGTCGAGGGAGTTAGAATGTTCTGAATGAAAGCCACCTTCTCAGGGAGAGTTTGTACCCTTTCCAGAGTGATGCAATGCCCTAAGAACAGATACTTTGTTGGCGTGAGTTGAGAGGAGGAAAGTTGTATGTGGCATAGGAATAGTAAGAGCTGCATGACGGTTCTTAGAGGGGACCACACTTGTTGTGTTTTGGCTTGTCATTGATGGTATCCATGTAAATTTATTGTTTTCACTGAACATTTGCTTACGGGCTGCAAATGCAAGAGCCCAAGTCTTGAATAAGGCAAGGCAATTTTAAAGCAAGAAAGCAAGCAAGCTATTTGGGAAGGCTTAGAGATGGGCAAGACTTTTGGCGATGACTGGCAGGAAATGGTGATAATGATTGTTCATGCATGATAATTCTTTCAGTGCTTCAACGGTCAAGGGCTTCACAAAGTTAATGGCGGCTGCTCCCTTCTCAGGGAGGGATTAGGGTCTACCAAAGGTTCATTTGTTTTATCAGACTACAAGGCCACTGTGTTTTAGGCAGTTGAGAACAATGCGTAGATAGCTGAAGAGTTTCTCTTTGGGAGAAGACAACCAAAGTAACATACGCATAACGGGAAGTCCCCTATGAAGCCATTCATGAGCCATTGAAACATGGTACCATTATTACCAAGGCCAAAAAAGGAGTAATTCAAGGTGGGTATACCTAAGGGGGTGGTGTGATACCAGTATTGAGTATGTCCTCTTGGTTTCTAGGTACCTGTTAATACTCGCTCAGGAGGTAGAGAGTGAAAAAAAACCTTTGCTTTGTGTGAGTAGGAGGTCACGTTGATAATGATTGCGAAGGGGTAGTGATCCAACTCTGTCTTCATATTCATACATGTAATCAACACTTAGATGTATAGAGCCTAATCTCTTCAGGTAAATGTTTAGGGGTAACGACAATGGACTTGAGTCTTTTTGGCAAAGGACTAATTCTTCCATTTTAGGAACCTTTGTTTAGGGGTGGCACAATGATCGGGTGCCAAACGCCTTAATTTAGTGGACAAGGAGACCACCGTTGTCTTGATATGGTGATAAATACAGTGTTTGGCAGTAACTGTGGGTGTTAGATGAAGTTCTAGATGAAAAACTTGAGGGGACGATCCGAATAGGGGCGCTGATATAGGGAGCAAGGGCAGAGAGGTTTGGAGATGTACGAATCCACGCTGACTAATCGTCTGTGAGTGACATCAACCAAGAAGTGAAGATGTGAGAGGAAATCTTACCGAGGATTGGCAATGTGATATCAGCATAAAAAAACTTCCAATTATATTTGACACTTCCAAACATTATTATGACGGCTTCACAACTGTGGGTGGGTACTGCTCACCCATTGGCAGCCAGCAGCCACACATCGGCAGCAGTAGACACACTACGTCTTATAATGGAGAGTTGCTTAGGCAGAACATTTTCTCTGTACATGGAACACCGTAAACACTTGCTTTTGATTTTCTTAACATTTCTAAAACATTTTGTTTGTGTCTGAAATTTTCCTCATTTCTGATTCAGAATTATCAATATATTTCTTAAGGATTCAAAAAGAATAAAAAAATCGTTAATGCTTTGTTACGATATATTGTTAAGCGGATATATTGATACATTATAGTGATGGAAGGTTATATTCATACATCCAATACATCCGTGGATGGATGTATGTAAAGTAATACAGTAAAATAAACATAAAGGAATCTTGAAATCAAAGATGATCATCAGGGGGAGGTTGAAGGAACGTCGTCCTTCTCAGGGCATCGGGAACTGGCATAAACCCCAACCCTTACCTGAACAATCCCATTGATCCAATTTGTAAGAAGAAGAAGAAGAAGACTCCCAGCAAATGTATCCACAAAGCTTCGAAGGGTCTGGTCGGTATCCTTCCACCCAAAGGTCTTCTGGGACGAGAGATCCGTCACTCGTCCACTTCCCGTCGTAGACACCAACCCAACGAACTTTGAAAGAAGACAATTGAAAAGAAACATAAGATAAGAGAGAAAAAGAAAGGAACAAATATGAATATGAACGATATAAGGAAAATTAATACATATTCTCTGTGACTTTGATAATCATTTAAACACACAAAAATACACACACAAACACACACACATACAAACACACACATACACACACACACACACACACACACACATATATATATATATATATATATATATATATATATATATATGTTTGTGTGTTTGTGCGTGCGTGTGTGTGTGTGCATAAGTAAAAGTGATTTCCTATTTAACCTTAGCGGTTTCTGTAATGATGATGAGTGGCTTCAACTTTGCCAAAACCTGCAAATCTCTTTATAAACCACATTTTCTCTCTCTCTCTCTCTCTCTCTCTCTCTCTCTCTCTCTCTCTCTCTCTATATATATATATATATATATATATATATATATATATATATATATATATATATATATATATATATATATATATATATATACATATATATATATATATATATATATATATATAGATATATATATATATATATATATATATATATATATATATATCTATATATATATATATATATATATATATATATATATGTATATATATATATATATGTATATATATATATATATATATATATATATATATATATATATATATATGTATTTGTGTGTACATATCTACATATATATATATATATATATATATATATATATATATATATATATATATATATATATATATCTATATATATCCAGGAAAAAACAACATTTATATAAGTATATATATATATATATATATATATATATATATATATATATATATATATATATATATATATTATTATAAATTAACGTAATTTATTCAGTTTTGATGACCCTTTTAACGTAAGTTTTTCTTGTTTAATCCAGTTTCCTTTGAGTTTCTCCCTGAACGCTGGATATGGGTCTTTTGCCTCTCATTAACGGTTGTTAATAATTTATATTGGTACTCCGCCCATGAAGTTTGTTTCTTTTTTTTTCATGCTTGTGATGGTGGTTTGGCTTCATCGTCCGTGCCACGTCATATTTTGCCCCTTTCCCGGAGTTTTCGAGGGGGCCTTGTGATATTTGTACGGCAGTTCGGTACTCGGCTCCGCTATAGAAGGACCAGTGTGCTATATTTTTGGCAGTTTACGGCAGTGTACTTTTGGATGGAAGAGTCTTCCTTGAGCACTCCCGCATGTTGTTGCGTCACTAAAGAGTGACCCTGTGTGCTCGTGCCCTTTGTCCGAAGCTGAATTGTTTGGGATCCGTTGATGGAGGATTGGACTTTGTGCCTCACCGAGGATTTCTAGAGATCTTTTGTTGAAGTAGAGCATAGCATTTGCTCCTGTGGATGGCCCATAGTGCGAGCGTAACATACGCCCTTTAGTCACCTGCCTCTGCCTGAACACTGTGCCCTTGGAGTCGTGAGGAGGCCCTTTAGTGGCGAAGAAGAGTAAGCCCACTTTATTGTTATTAAAATTTTTATATTTTCTTCATGTGGTGGTACAGCAACCCCTTATTTAGTTAGTGTCAGTGTCTACACTTAACTAAATAGAGACGTCCTTGGATGATTTTTCGTGCGTCAATTAATGGATTCTACTTGAGTTATGAGTTTTATATTGTTAAATGAGTATGTCTTTCGTACAATGTACTTTGTTTGTAAAAATTTAGGTTAAGTTATAGGTTAAGGTTTCCCCCCCCCCCCCCCTTTTGAGTCTCCGCCTATCGTATGTTAGGGAAAGAGTGTTTTTCTGTCTTCCACTGAATACTTTCTCTTATTCCTTAGCATGTTAGTTAGGTAGGCAATTGAAGGAGTGACTGCTTTGGCATTGTGTGTGCTTGTATTTTTCTCCCCATTATTCAGTTTTCAGAGGGGTTCTTTTATTATAATAAATTTTTGATGTAATAAATTATTGTTAATCTATAGTTTCTCGTTTTGTGTATCCTCTCTGAGATTGTACTCTTTGAGTGTTGATTTTGTCAGGGATCATACCCTTTTTGTGGTACTGATCTGAAATATCAGGTCCGTAAGAACTTCAACTTCAGACCATCTTGAAGTTCATAACAAAATTTGGCGACCGTGACAGGATCCTGACTGACATTTCAACCTTTGAGAGTTTTTCTTAGAGAGGTGTGATAGGGAGAATTAGGTAGTTGGGGGGAAATTAACCTATTTTTTTTTTCTTTTGTTACTTTTGCATTGGTTTAGGAAGATGCCTTTAGTAGGGGATAAAGTTGAGGAAGCAGCAGCACTATTTTTAGATAGGTCTGACTGAGAGGAGTAGAATTTTAATCTTAAAAGAGACGAGTTATGGTGTTTAGCAGAGCACTTGAACTTAGGATTACCAACAGAATTCAAGAAGGGTCATTTGTTGCGTGAAGTCCTTAAAGCTATTAAGAGTATTAAAGGTAACGCAAAGGAAGCAGTAATGTCTGGTGATCCGGATTTTGTAAATAGCGATAGTGACGATGAGGTAAGGGATTCAGGTAGCCAGGAGGTGAGTAAATTTAGATTGAGTATCCTTGCTCAGGAGTTTAAGCTTAAGGAGATGGAATATAAAACTTTGCAATTAAGGGCGGAAGAGCGCGAAAAAGAGCGAAAATTTGAGTTGCAAATGCGTGAGTTTCATAATAATAATAATAGTAGTGGTAAACATAATGGCTATAATAATTGTTTTGACCTAATGAGTGCTTTGAAGTTAATGCCAGTATTCGATGATGAAGATGTTCCTGATTTCTTTATTTCGTTTGAATGAATAGCAAGAAAATTGTCTTGGCCCAAGGATATGTGGACCACTATGGTTCAGTGTAAATTAAAAGGGAAAGCTCAGAGAGTATATAATACTTTAAGCGAGGATTTGTCGGCGGATTATGATTCGGTCAAGGCCATTATCCTTAAGGCATATGATTTAGTTCCGGAGGCTTATCGACAGAAGTTCCGTAACCTCAAGAAAGAACCCGGTATGACTTTTGTTGAGTTTGCAAGGAGAAAGGAACAATTCCTTGATGATTGGCTTAAGTCTAAGGAGACTGACACTTTCGAGAAATTGAAAGAATTAATTTTAGTCGAAGAGTTCAAAAGAATGGTAGTTAGAGAACTAAAAATTCATTTAGATGTACTTAAATTGGATTCGCTTCAAGAGATCGCTATTGCATCTGATGAGTATTCTCTTGCTCATCGTCAGGACTGTGTGAAAGAGGTTAACGGTAAGAGGTTCCCTCCTCGAGGTAATGGTTGGAGGGGGAATAACCGGAGTAAATCAGATCATGGTACTTTTATTGACAGTTCGGTAGGTGACCGAAGAAAGAGCAAGATTGAAAATGACAATAAGAGTGATGGTAACGAAACACGTAATTTTGTAAATAGCAGTAGGAACAGTAGTAGTAATGATAGTAGGTCCTCTAGGTCCGATGTAGTTTGTTTTTGGTGCCACCGCCGCGGACATTTTAAGGCGGACTGTTTTGCGCGTCGTAAATTTTTAGAAAAGAATAAAGAACCCGTGACGTTAGTATCGGCGGAACAACCGCAGAAGGAGGAGTCAAAATGACTAAGATTTAAGAAGTATATATCTGATGGTACTGTTTATGTTGATAATGCTATGCAAATGGGTCGTGGTGTGAGGATTTTGAGAGACACTGGTGACGCTCAGTCGTTGATATTGCGGAGGTCAGTTCCCGAGGGTGTTGTGTTTAAGAATAAGAACTTTGTCTTGTTGGGTGGATTTCCTGATACGGTGGCCTCTTATCCACTAGAAGAGTTATATTTGAAGACGAAGAATTTTCAGGGTATGGTTAATTTGGCCATAGTAGATACTTTGCCTATTCCTGATATAGACATTATATTTGCCAATGATTTAGCCGCTGAAGCTGAATGTGACGTATTGCCTATTTTGACGTTGATAGATCTGGCAGGTGACCAGATACGCATAGATGAATCGTTGAATCCTGTGTCAGTGGTTACGCGTTCTCAATCTAAAGAGGTTGACCTCGCGGAGGTAGAACTCAAAGCTGAGTTAATTAATGGACAAGTGACTGACGTTGTGACTGATGTTAATAATGGTAATGAGGTAAACATTGACAATTATGATAACTTATCTTTTCAGGGCCATAATAATGAATCTTTTCAGGGTATTAATTGGAATACAAAAGTTTTTAAGGAAGCCCAAGGAAATGAATTTAATCATTTGGAACTTAGTGATGGTAGTGATCTTTCTAAACCTGTATTTATGAAACAAAAAGGTTTGCTTTACCGTATGAGTAGGTCGGTTAATGCTCCTGCTGACCAGGTAGAGGTAATTCGGCAGCTAGTTGTGCCGGAAAGGTATAGGAGTAAGTTGTTATATTTTAGTCATGAACATAGCCTCGCGGGTCATTTCGGGGTTTAGGAAGACCTTTCAGAAATTGGCACGACATTTCTTTTGGCCCCAGATGCGTCGTGAGGTTAAGAAACATGTGTTATCTTGTAAAGTGTGTCAGATTGTAGGGAAACCGAATCAAAAGATCCCTAAAGCCCCTCTTATTCCCATTCCCTCAGTGGGTGAACCTTTCAAGGAGGTAGTTATAGGTGTAGTGGGCCCTCTTCCGCGGACGCGCGGAGGTAATGAATATCTTCTAACCATGGTTGACAGGGTAACGCGTTTTCCTGAGGCTATCCCACTGAGGAGTATTCGGGGTGAGAAGGTGGTGGAAGCATTAATTGGATTTTTCACTAAATTTGGCATTCCAAAGGTTTTGCAATCGGATTGTGGCACTAATTTTACAAGTAAGTTTTTTAGAAAGAAAATGGTTGAACTTGGTGTTAATCATGTTACTTCTTCTTACCATCCAGAGAGTCAGGGACAGGTGGAAAGGTTCCACCAGACTTTGAAGTCTGTATTAAAGAAGTTTTGCTACGAAACGGGTAATGAGTGGGATAAGGAGATTCCTTATGCCCTATTTGCTATACGGTCTGTACCTAATGAGTCTTTGTGTTTCTCTCCTTTCGAACTTTTATTTGCCCATAGTATACACGGTCCTCTTGATGTGGTAAGAGAACATTGGGAAGGAGAGACATCTGAAGTTATGTTTTAGATTACGTTTCTAATTTACAGGGGAAACTGAGGAAAGCTTGGGATTTCGCTCAAAAGAATTTGCATGAAAGTCAGTCTGTGATGAAGTCTAATTATGACATAAGTACCAAGGTTCGTATCTTTAAGCCTGGAGATCGTGTGTTAGTGTTATTACCTATACCAGGTAACCCACTGAAAGCCCAGTTTTCAGGCCCATGGAGGGTGCTGAAAAAGATTAATGATGTAAATTATTTGATTGAAACTCCTGGTAGGAGACGAAATTCTCGTATTTGTCATGTAAATATGTTAAAGCCATTTATTAGTAGAGATGTAGAGCAGGTAGAACCAGTAGTAGATGCAATTGCAGTAGTGTCTGTAGAAGTAGAGGAGAATCTTATGACTAACAAGAGAATGACTGTTAATCCTGATGCTCTGTCAAGTAATTCTGATATTTTAAATAACATTGATGTTAAATTTCAACATTTGAATTCTGACAGATCAGAACCTTTAATTAATATAATCTACAGGTATAAAGATTTGTTTCAGGACTCGCCAGGTAGAACAAATGTTTTGTATCACGATGTAGATGTAGGGGACGCTAAGCCCATTAAACAGTGTCCATATAGGCTTAACCCTGTCAAGAGGAAAATTGTTCAGGAAGAGGTTCGCTATATGTTAGACCATGATTTAATTAAACCAAGTTGTAGTCCATGGAGTTCTCCTGTCGTGTTGGTTAAGAAGGAGGGAGGCCAACACCGACTTTGCTTTGATTACAGGAAGGTTAATGAGATGACCAAGACAGATTCATTTCCTTTGCCGAGGGTGGAAGATTGTATAGACAGAATCGGATCTGCCAAGTTTATTACAAAGCTGGATTTGCTGAAAGGGTATTGGCAGGTTGGTCTTTCCCCTCGTGCGAAGGAAATCTCTGCTTTTGTTACAGGTGATGGTTTGTATGAATGCCAAGTCATGCCCTTCGGAATGAAGAATGCGGCTGCCACCTTCCAAAGACTGATGAATCGGATCACTCAGGATTTGGAAGGGTGTGTTGTATACATTGATGATTTGGTTATACATAGTGATAATTGGGAGTCTCATTTGGTAAGACTTGAAGCTTTGTTTAAGGCTTTGAGGAAAGCCGGTTTGGTAATTAACTTGAAGAAGAGTGATTTTGCTCAGGCCACAGTTTTATACCTGGGACATGAGGTAGGCCTAGGCAAAGTTGCTCCTAAGAGAGCTAATGTGGAGGCTGTAGCTAGCTTTCCTGCTCCTCAAAATAGGAGAGGGGTTAGGAGGTTCCTAGGAATGGTCGGATACTACAGGAGGTTTATAAAGAACTTCTCTGATATCGCAACTTCTTTAACAAATTTATTAAAGAAGGGAGTAAGGTTTGTATGGTCCAAGGAGTGCCAAGAAGCCTTTGAAAAGTTAAAGGCAGTCTTGACTAATTATCCTTTACTACAATCTCCAAATTTTAATCTCCCTTTTAGATTAGCGACAGATGCGAGTGACGTGGGACTTGGAGCAGTTCTCCTCCAGGAGGATGATGCAGGGATGGTACACCCCGTCGCTTACTTTTCAAGGAAGTTATCGCCAGCAGAGACGAGATATTCAACTATTGAAAAAGAAGCCTTATGTTTAATAAAAGCTATAACTCATTTTTCAGTTTATTTGAGTTCATCACTTCATCCTATTTTGGTATACACAGACCATAATCCTCTGGTATTTATCCAACGGTTTAAGGACAAAAATATGAGGCTGCTTAGGTGGAGTCTCTTTTTGCAGGAATATGACCTTCAAATTAGGCATGTAGCAGAGAAGGATAATGTTATACCAGATGTTTTATCTAGGTCTTTTTAGGAGAAGGGAGTAGGCTGTAGTTTGGTCTATAGGTTATGTATTAATGACTTTTTCCTTTCCAGGTTTTAGTTTAATTTCTCAGGTTTGCTCTGTATTAATTATTTGATTTAATTATAGTATTTAAAGTAACTAATTCGAGTATTTTGAAATAAGTAATTTAAGTTTTGTAATTCCTTTTAATTTTGACCTTTGAGAAAAAAATTAATTTTTTTTTTCTTTTTGGTGGGGAGGTATTATAAATTAACGTAATTTATTCAGTTTTGATGACCCTTTTAACGTAAGTTTTTCTTGTTTAATCCAGTTTCCTTTGAGTTTCTCCCTGAACGCTGGATATGGGTCTTTTGCCTCTCATTAACGGTTGTTAATAATTTATATTGGTACTCCGCCCATGAAGTTTGTTTCTTTTTTTTTCATGCTTGTGATGGTGGTTTGGCTTCATCGTCCGTGCCACGTCATATTTTGCCCCTTTCCCGGAGTTTTCGAGGGGGCCTTGTGATATTTGTACGGCAGTTCGGTACTCGGCTCCGCTATAGAAGGACCAGTGTGCTATATTTTTGGCAGTTTACGGCAGTGTACTTTTGGATGGAAGAGTCTTCCTTGAGCACTCCCGCATGTTGTTGCGTCACTAAAGAGTGACCCTGTGTGCTCGTGCCCTTTGTCCGAAGCTGAATTGTTTGGGATCCGTTGATGGAGGATTGGACTTTGTGCCTCATCGAGGATTTCTACCGATCTTTTGTTGAAGTAGAGCATAGCATTTGCTCCTGTGGATGGCCCATAGTGCGAGCGTAACATACGCCCTTTAGTCACCTGCCTCTGCCTGAACACTGTGCCCTTGGAGTCGTGAGGAGGCCCTTTAGTGGCGAAGAAGAGTAAGCCCACTTTATTGTTATTAAAATTTTTATATTTTCTTCATGTGGTGGTACAGCAACCCCTTATTTAGTTAGTGTCAGTGTCTACACTTAACTAAATAGAGACGTCCTTGGATGATTTTTCGTGCGTCAATTAATGGATTCTACTTGAGTTATGAGTTTTATATTGTTAAATGAGTATGTCTTTCGTACAATGTACTTTGTTTGTAAAAATTTAGGTTAAGTTATAGGTTAAGGTTTCCCCCCCCCCCCCCCCCCTTTTGAGTCTCCGCCTATCGTATGTTAGGGAAAGAGTGTTTTTCTGTCTTCCACTGAATACTTTCTCTTATTCCTTAGCATGTTAGTTAGGTAGGCAATTGAAGGAGTGACTGCTTTGGCATTGTGTGTGCTTGTATTTTTCTCCCCATTATTCAGTTTTCAGAGGGGTTCTTTTATTATAATAAATTTTTGATGTAATAAATTATTGTTAATCTATAGTTTCTCGTTTTGTGTATCCTCTCTGAGATTGTACTCTTTGAGTGTTGATTTTGTCAGGGATCATACCCTTTTTGTGGTACTGATCTGAAATATCAGGTCCGTAAGAACTTCAACTTCAGACCATCTTGAAGTTCATAACAAAATTTGGCGACCGTGACAGGATCCTGACTGACATTTCAACCTTTGAGAGTTTTTCTTAGAGAGGTGTGATAGGGAGAATTAGGTAGTTGGGGGGAAATTAACCTATTTTTTTTTTCTTTTGTTACTTTTGCATTGGTTTAGGAAGATGCCTTTAGTAGGGGATAAAGTTGAGGAAGCAGCAGCACTATTTTTAGATAGGTCTGACTGAGAGGAGTAGAATTTTAATCTTAAAAGAGACGAGTTATGGTGTTTAGCAGAGCACTTGAACTTAGGATTACCAACAGAATTCAAGAAGGGTCATTTGTTGCGTGAAGTCCTTAAAGCTATTAAGAGTATTAAAGGTAACGCAAAGGAAGCAGTAATGTCTGGTGATCCGGATTTTGTAAATAGCGATAGTGACGATGAGGTAAGGGATTCAGGTAGCCAGGAGGTGAGTAAATTTAGATTGAGTATCCTTGCTCAGGAGTTTAAGCTTAAGGAGATGGAATATAAAACTTTGCAATTAAGGGCGGAAGAGCGCGAAAAAGAGCGAAAATTTGAGTTGCAAATGCGTGAGTTTCATAATAATAATAATAGTAGTGGTAAACATAATGGCTATAATAATTGTTTTGACCTAATGAGTGCTTTGAAGTTAATGCCAGTATTCGATGATGAAGATGTTCCTGATTTCTTTATTTCGTTTGAATGAATAGCAAGAAAATTGTCTTGGCCCAAGGATATGTGGACCACTATGGTTCAGTGTAAATTAAAAGGGAAAGCTCAGAGAGTATATAATACTTTAAGCGAGGATTTGTCGGCGGATTATGATTCGGTCAAGGCCATTATCCTTAAGGCATATGATTTAGTTCCGGAGGCTTATCGACAGAAGTTCCGTAACCTCAAGAAAGAACCCGGTATGACTTTTGTTGAGTTTGCAAGGAGAAAGGAACAATTCCTTGATGATTGGCTTAAGTCTAAGGAGACTGACACTTTCGAGAAATTGAAAGAATTAATTTTAGTCGAAGAGTTCAAAAGAATGGTAGTTAGAGAACTAAAAATTCATTTAGATGTACTTAAATTGGATTCGCTTCAAGAGATCGCTATTGCATCTGATGAGTATTCTCTTGCTCATCGTCAGGACTGTGTGAAAGAGGTTAACGGTAAGAGGTTCCCTCCTCGAGGTAATGGTTGGAGGGGGAATAACCGGAGTAAATCAGATCATGGTACTTTTATTGACAGTTCGGTAGGTGACCGAAGAAAGAGCAAGATTGAAAATGACAATAAGAGTGATGGTAACGAAACACGTAATTTTGTAAATAGCAGTAGGAACAGTAGTAGTAATGATAGTAGGTCCTCTAGGTCCGATGTAGTTTGTTTTTGGTGCCACCGCCGCGGACATTTTAAGGCGGACTGTTTTGCGCGTCGTAAATTTTTAGAAAAGAATAAAGAACCCGTGACGTTAGTATCGGCGGAACAACCGCAGAAGGAGGAGTCAAAATGACTAAGATTTAAGAAGTATATATCTGATGGTACTGTTTATGTTGATAATGCTATGCAAATGGGTCGTGGTGTGAGGATTTTGAGAGACACTGGTGACGCTCAGTCGTTGATATTGCGGAGGTCAGTTCCCGAGGGTGTTGTGTTTAAGAATAAGAACTTTGTCTTGTTGGGTGGATTTCCTGATACGGTGGCCTCTTATCCACTAGAAGAGTTATATTTGAAGACGAAGAATTTTCAGGGTATGGTTAATTTGGCCATAGTAGATACTTTGCCTATTCCTGATATAGACATTATATTTGCCAATGATTTAGCCGCTGAAGCTGAATGTGACGTATTGCCTATTTTGACGTTGATAGATCTGGCAGGTGACCAGATACGCATAGATGAATCGTTGAATCCTGTGTCAGTGGTTACGCGTTCTCAATCTAAAGAGGTTGACCTCGCGGAGGTAGAACTCAAAGCTGAGTTAATTAATGGACAAGTGACTGACGTTGTGACTGATGTTAATAATGGTAATGAGGTAAACATTGACAATTATGATAACTTATCTTTTCAGGGCCATAATAATGAATCTTTTCAGGGTATTAATTGGAATACAAAAGTTTTTAAGGAAGCCCAAGGAAATGAATTTAATCATTTGGAACTTAGTGATGGTAGTGATCTTTCTAAACCTGTATTTATGAAACAAAAAGGTTTGCTTTACCGTATGAGTAGGTCGGTTAATGCTCCTGCTGACCAGGTAGAGGTAATTCGGCAGCTAGTTGTGCCGGAAAGGTATAGGAGTAAGTTGTTATATTTTAGTCATGAACATAGCCTCGCGGGTCATTTCGGGGTTTAGGAAGACCTTTCAGAAATTGGCACGACATTTCTTTTGGCCCCAGATGCGTCGTGAGGTTAAGAAACATGTGTTATCTTGTAAAGTGTGTCAGATTGTAGGGAAACCGAATCAAAAGATCCCTAAAGCCCCTCTTATTCCCATTCCCTCAGTGGGTGAACCTTTCAAGGAGGTAGTTATAGGTGTAGTGGGCCCTCTTCCGCGGACGCGCGGAGGTAATGAATATCTTCTAACCATGGTTGACAGGGTAACGCGTTTTCCTGAGGCTATCCCACTGAGGAGTATTCGGGGTGAGAAGGTGGTGGAAGCATTAATTGGATTTTTCACTAAATTTGGCATTCCAAAGGTTTTGCAATCGGATTGTGGCACTAATTTTACAAGTAAGTTTTTTAGAAAGAAAATGGTTGAACTTGGTGTTAATCATGTTACTTCTTCTTACCATCCAGAGAGTCAGGGACAGGTGGAAAGGTTCCACCAGACTTTGAAGTCTGTATTAAAGAAGTTTTGCTACGAAACGGGTAATGAGTGGGATAAGGAGATTCCTTATGCCCTATTTGCTATACGGTCTGTACCTAATGAGTCTTTGTGTTTCTCTCCTTTCGAACTTTTATTTGCCCATAGTATACACGGTCCTCTTGATGTGGTAAGAGAACATTGGGAAGGAGAGACATCTGAAGTTATGTTTTAGATTACGTTTCTAATTTACAGGGGAAACTGAGGAAAGCTTGGGATTTCGCTCAAAAGAATTTGCATGAAAGTCAGTCTGTGATGAAGTCTAATTATGACATAAGTACCAAGGTTCGTATCTTTAAGCCTGGAGATCGTGTGTTAGTGTTATTACCTATACCAGGTAACCCACTGAAAGCCCAGTTTTCAGGCCCATGGAGGGTGCTGAAAAAGATTAATGATGTAAATTATTTGATTGAAACTCCTGGTAGGAGACGAAATTCTCGTATTTGTCATGTAAATATGTTAAAGCCATTTATTAGTAGAGATGTAGAGCAGGTAGAACCAGTAGTAGATGCAATTGCAGTAGTGTCTGTAGAAGTAGAGGAGAATCTTATGACTAACAAGAGAATGACTGTTAATCCTGATGCTCTGTCAAGTAATTCTGATATTTTAAATAACATTGATGTTAAATTTCAACATTTGAATTCTGACAGATCAGAACCTTTAATTAATATAATCTACAGGTATAAAGATTTGTTTCAGGACTCGCCAGGTAGAACAAATGTTTTGTATCACGATGTAGATGTAGGGGACGCTAAGCCCATTAAACAGTGTCCATATAGGCTTAACCCTGTCAAGAGGAAAATTGTTCAGGAAGAGGTTCGCTATATGTTAGACCATGATTTAATTAAACCAAGTTGTAGTCCATGGAGTTCTCCTGTCGTGTTGGTTAAGAAGGAGGGAGGCCAACACCGACTTTGCTTTGATTACAGGAAGGTTAATGAGATGACCAAGACAGATTCATTTCCTTTGCCGAGGGTGGAAGATTGTATAGACAGAATCGGATCTGCCAAGTTTATTACAAAGCTGGATTTGCTGAAAGGGTATTGGCAGGTTGGTCTTTCCCCTCGTGCGAAGGAAATCTCTGCTTTTGTTACAGGTGATGGTTTGTATGAATGCCAAGTCATGCCCTTCGGAATGAAGAATGCGGCTGCCACCTTCCAAAGACTGATGAATCGGATCACTCAGGATTTGGAAGGGTGTGTTGTATACATTGATGATTTGGTTATACATAGTGATAATTGGGAGTCTCATTTGGTAAGACTTGAAGCTTTGTTTAAGGCTTTGAGGAAAGCCGGTTTGGTAATTAACTTGAAGAAGAGTGATTTTGCTCAGGCCACAGTTTTATACCTGGGACATGAGGTAGGCCTAGGCAAAGTTGCTCCTAAGAGAGCTAATGTGGAGGCTGTAGCTAGCTTTCCTGCTCCTCAAAATAGGAGAGGGGTTAGGAGGTTCCTAGGAATGGTCGGATACTACAGGAGGTTTATAAAGAACTTCTCTGATATCGCAACTTCTTTAACAAATTTATTAAAGAAGGGAGTAAGGTTTGTATGGTCCAAGGAGTGCCAAGAAGCCTTTGAAAAGTTAAAGGCAGTCTTGACTAATTATCCTTTACTACAATCTCCAAATTTTAATCTCCCTTTTAGATTAGCGACAGATGCGAGTGACGTGGGACTTGGAGCAGTTCTCCTCCAGGAGGATGATGCAGGGATGGTACACCCCGTCGCTTACTTTTCAAGGAAGTTATCGCCAGCAGAGACGAGATATTCAACTATTGAAAAAGAAGCCTTATGTTTAATAAAAGCTATAACTCATTTTTCAGTTTATTTGAGTTCATCACTTCATCCTATTTTGGTATACACAGACCATAATCCTCTGGTATTTATCCAACGGTTTAAGGACAAAAATATGAGGCTGCTTAGGTGGAGTCTCTTTTTGCAGGAATATGACCTTCAAATTAGGCATGTAGCAGAGAAGGATAATGTTATACCAGATGTTTTATCTAGGTCTTTTTAGGAGAAGGGAGTAGGCTGTAGTTTGGTCTATAGGTTATGTATTAATGACTTTTTCCTTTCCAGGTTTTAGTTTAATTTCTCAGGTTTGCTCTGTATTAATTATTTGATTTAATTATAGTATTTAAAGTAACTAATTCGAGTATTTTGAAATAAGTAATTTAAGTTTTGTAATTCCTTTTAATTTTGACCTTTGAGAAAAAAATTAATTTTTTTTTTCTTTTTGGTGGGGAGGTATTATAAATTAACGTAATTTATTCAGTTTTGATGACCCTTTTAACGTAAGTTTTTCTTGTTTAATCCAGTTTCCTTTGAGTTTCTCCCTGAACGCTGGATATGGGTCTTTTGCCTCTCATTAACGGTTGTTAATAATTTATATTGGTACTCCGCCCATGAAGTTTGTTTCTTTTTTTTTCATGCTTGTGATGGTGGTTTGGCTTCATCGTCCGTGCCACGTCATATTTTGCCCCTTTCCCGGAGTTTTCGAGGGGGCCTTGTGATATTTGTACGGCAGTTCGGTACTCGGCTCCGCTATAGAAGGACCAGTGTGCTATATTTTTGGCAGTTTACGGCAGTGTACTTTTGGATGGAAGAGTCTTCCTTGAGCACTCCCGCATGTTGTTGCGTCACTAAAGAGTGACCCTGTGTGCTCGTGCCCTTTGTCCGAAGCTGAATTGTTTGGGATCCGTTGATGGAGGATTGGACTTTGTGCCTCATCGAGGATTTCTACCGATCTTTTGTTGAAGTAGAGCATAGCATTTGCTCCTGTGGATGGCCCATAGTGCGAGCGTAACATACGCCCTTTAGTCACCTGCCTCTGCCTGAACACTGTGCCCTTGGAGTCGTGAGGAGGCCCTTTAGTGGCGAAGAAGAGTAAGCCCACTTTATTGTTATTAAAATTTTTATATTTTCTTCATGTGGTGGTACAGCAACCCCTTATTTAGTTAGTGTCAGTGTCTACACTTAACTAAATAGAGACGTCCTTGGATGATTTTTCGTGCGTCAATTAATGGATTCTACTTGAGTTATGAGTTTTATATTGTTAAATGAGTATGTCTTTCGTACAATGTACTTTGTTTGTAAAAATTTAGGTTAAGTTATAGGTTAAGGTTTCCCCCCCCCCCCCCCCCCCTTTTGAGTCTCCGCCTATCGTATGTTAGGGAAAGAGTGTTTTTCTGTCTTCCACTGAATACTTTCTCTTATTCCTTAGCATGTTAGTTAGGTAGGCAATTGAAGGAGTGACTGCTTTGGCATTGTGTGTGCTTGTATTTTTCTCCCCATTATTCAGTTTTCAGAGGGGTTCTTTTATTATAATAAATTTTTGATATAATAAATTATTGTTAATCTATAGTTTCTCGTTTTGTGTATCCTCTCTGAGATTGTACTCTTTGAGTGTTGATTTTGTCAGGGATCATACCCTTTTTGTGGTACTGATCTGAAATATCAGGTCCGTAAGAACTTCAACTTCAGACCATCTTGAAGTTCATATATATATATATATATATATATATATATATATATATATATATATATGTATATATATACACATATATATATACACACACATATATATATATATATATATATATATATATATATATATATATATATATATGTTTGTGTGTACGGTAAAGTATATCTAATGTTGTTAATATGTTAGATATGTTGCAGTTGATTTAGATAATTTGAAGTGAAAGTAACGATGAGCCACAAAATAGGTGAAACAAGGAAGGTAATGGAAT
>NC_090727.1:7995841-8006545 GCF_036898095.1 Palaemon carinicauda | reverse complement strand
GAGTTATTATGATTGCTGTTTTTAAGGGTCAAGTGGACGGATTGACAGTTGTCCTTATTTCTAAAGTTTACGGCTGGAGAGAGTAAAAGGCGTGAAAAGTCCATGGTTGTGCAAACGCTTGCTTTTGAAAGTGTGGAGTATCAGGAAAGTCAATCATCATGATATATATATATATATATATATATATATATATATATATATATATATATATATATATATATATATATATATATATATATACACACACACACACATATGTGTGTATGTGTGTATATGTAATATATATATGTATATATATATATATATATATATATATATATATATATATATATATAGAGAGAGAGAGAGAGAGAGAGAGAGAGAGAGAGAGAGAGAGAGAGAGAGAGAGAGAGAGAGTGATAAATATTGGCAGTATGCGTGTTAGTAAAATTATGAGCGTCTTCCTCTATCGTTAATTCCGTTCTCTTTATTCTGTTGTATAGAATATGGGAAGTTGCTGATTTATAGCAATAAAGGACAACTCTGTTATCTTCAGACAGAATCTTCTTTTGCAGTTTTAGTGTACTTATCAATCAACAAATACTAGCGGGTTTTTTATCTGGCAGTAAGTAGGCCTATTTAATTGTTAAAACGTATCTTAGTTATGTGGGAATTGTTGAGTATTATTTACAAATTATTTGTTTCGTTGGTTATTATTGAAACGATGTGCCGTTTGGTGATTATAATCTACAGTACATATGTAGATTAATATGACAATGTATGTGATTATTAAATACATTTTACAAGGTGAGCAATTGCGAGTGATATGTTTATATTTTGCGAGTTTTCCTTATTATTTACAAGTTTTATGATTTGTTATATAAGACGTGCATATTTGTTGGTTGGTATTTAGATGCTGTGCAATTTGTAGGATGATATTTATAGGCTGTACAATTTGCTGGCAAAATTTTAGATTTACAGATTATATAATATCTTGTTTATAGTTTTTTTTTTTTTTTTTTTTTGAGAGCTATTGGTTGTTCTTTAATGTTGTGCTACTTGTTTAATATTTATAATTTGTACGATTTATTGGTTAGATTTATTGTTTATACGCTTTAGATGGGTAACACTTTCAACTCATTTTATAGTGGGCTGATAGTTGTTGTTAATATATGGTTATACTCTTTCTGTAGTTAATGGTTGAAAATTGTATACTTAAGTATACTTATTAATATGGTAATATTCATAAGTTACTCCCTTCCCTTGGGTAATATTCATAGTTTATTTCTTTCTCTTTGGCATTATTTATCGACTTAACTCTCTTGTTGCTGGGTATTGGTTGTACACTTTTGAAACTCGTGGGAAGACCTGGAATAATAGATTTCACGATAGTGCATCTTGGATGAGAAGGAGGTTTTCTTGCATCGTTCTCACGTAATAACTTATATAGGCCATAGAAACCATTTCAGTAATTTTTACTCGACTTGACTATGTTAAAATTACGTTTTGTCAATAAAAAGTAAAAATAACATAGGCAATTATCCCTTTTAAATCACGTTCTTTTCAGATTTTATCTTCCTAAGAATCCCTTCGAATGAGTTTATACTACTCATTTTTAGTTTGTAATGTATTTCAATTATCCAACCTAAATATAATCCAATTGTCCTTATATCATCAGATTAGTACAGTATTGAAATAGCAGCTAAAGGATTTGATGAATTGACAAGCGAATTGGAAATTACATAAATTCCGATATTAAGAAGTCATTTCCCTTCAGTACCCCACTTGTTTCATACACTCTCTTAAACTCTAACGGTGTTGCTTTTTTGTATCTACAGTGCTTACGTCATGTTGTGGAAAATTTACTCCATGCCACCAGACTTAAAAGCAACCAACTAAGCAACACATACCGACAGATCTGCACTCAGCAACAAACGTTTATATGCACAACACCTTCAAACCACCACTAACGCCCCCTTACACGGACCGTTTCCTCGTGATCCATTGTACGACGAAGGCTTCCTTAATTAACATTCCTGGCAAAGAAAACTGGTTCTCCTTTGATTGGCTAAAACTGTATCTCCTGCCAGATGACCTGCCCACATTGCTCCTCTCAAGAGCTGGCCACCCTGTTTCACATGTATGTCATTTTTAGAGGGGGGGGGGGGCGCCATGTTTCATACATATCTTACACTCTAACGGTATTGCTTTTGTGTCTTACCTCTGCGCTGATAATAGACCATCGTGCGTTAGGTTGCTAGTTCTTATTTTATTTTGTTGGATTTTTTTTTTTCTTTTACGTTCTAGCACGCAAAACCTTGTATATGAGCTCAATGTCCGTTTAATAAAATTTAGTTGTTGCATTCTTCGCGCCTCTGTTACAACCTAACAGCTCACTCTCACACTTCAAATAACTAGAACTGAATTAGATAAGTGAATGGATTAATATTCAAATAAATCAATCAGGTAGGCAAACTAATAAAACATTACATGAACTCCAATATTTAGTAGCAATCCCCACCACAAAAAATATTTGAAGCTATAATTAAACTAATTTAAGTATTCTTCCTCCACTGCCAGAAAGAGATTTAGGTAGAGTCAAAAGTGAATCTTGATTGCTGAAACAGTTGACTCTATTACATATGGATGGGGTCGAAATGGTTAATGTATTTCTGACTTTTTCAAGTGGCACAATAAAACGATGAAATAAAACCTTTTGAAATGCTGATTAGGCCTGAGAATGTGCTGTGATAGAAAAGAGTTTTGAGAAAAAAGAGCTATATATACAGTATATATATATGTATATATAAATATATATACATATATATATATATATATATATATATATATATATACATATATATATATATATATATATATATATATATATATATATATACATATATATATATACATATATATAGATATATCCATATACATATATATAGATATATCCATATACATATATGTACACACACACACACACACATATATATATATATATATATATATATATATATATATAATATGAATATACACACATATATATGTATATGTGTATATATATATATATATATATATATATATATATATATATATATATGTAATCAGAGAAGATATATAAAGCATTTATATAATGTATGTATTAAGGTATGGATAGGTATGGAGATCATTCGTTTATTCGTTATTTTGATAGGCCTTTTCAGCCAGACGGGGCTCTTGTAAATCTTGCAGACCCTAAATATAATTCATTTTAGTTGGCAATGTAGAATTATGGTTATGGGAAGTGGTAAAGAATTGTTTATGATCTTTTTTCTCCAACTTCAATACAAGTTTGCAATTTGGAGGCGAAAGAAAAAAAACAGGATTGGATAAACCTCTTTAAACTAAGTTGCTTTTGTTAAGAGGTAAAAATTGTATAGTAGCAAGAGATAGTAAGTTAGAGGTACTAGTTAAGGAACAGAGTACGTTTTAGTTGGAGGAATAGAAGGGGTGAACAAATTTTTTCCGTTAAAGTTTACGTACAATATTGAGTACAGCCGTTCTAGGAAGCATACAAGGAAGAGAAAATATGTAGGCTGAAAGGAGAGCATAGCGATCAGTCCTAATGTTCACGAACCCGAGTTTACTTAAATATTTTCTCATATCTCGGTTAAATCGATTTTTTTTTTGTTTTTACCCAAATTCCCCCCTTCCTTTCACAAATAGCGTATCTTAAATTTAATTTCAAGTTATATTTGGCTTTTTAGAATTTTGTTATTAACAAAGAGCTGATCTACAGGATGTAAGCTTAGAGCACACAGATCAGTTTATATTACATGCAAAGGAGGTTAGACAACTATGTTGGGTTAGTGCAGGGGTGGGAGGTTGTGATGTTGGGTTAGTGCAAAGGTGGGAGATTTTAATGTTGGTTTAGTGTACAGGTGGGAGGTTTTAACGGTGGGTTAGTGCAAAGCTGGGAGGTTTTAATCTTGGGTTAGTGCAGGGGTGGGAGGTTTCGATGTTGGGTTAGTCCTGGGTGGGAGGTTTTAATGTTGGGTTAGTGCAAAGGTGGGAGATTTTAATGTTGGGTTAGTGTACAGGTGGGAGGTTTTAATGTTGGGTTAGTGCAGAGGTGGAAGGTTTTAATGTTGGGTTAGTGCAGGGGTGTGAGGTTTTAATGTTCGGTTAGTGCAGGGGTGGGAGGTTTTAATGTTGGGTTAGTGCAAAGGTGGGAGATTTTAATGTTGGATTAGTGCAGAGGTGGATAGTTTTAATGTTGGGTTAGTGCAGGGGTGGGAGGTTTTAATGTTGGGTTAGTGCAGGAGTGGGAGGTTTTAATGTTGGGTTAGGCAGAGGTGGAGGGCTTTAATGTTGGGTTAGTGCAGGGGTGGGAGGTTTTAATGTTGGGTTAGTGCAGAGAGGGAAGGTTTTAATGTTGGGTTAGTGCAGGGGTGGGAGGTTTTAATGTTGGGTTAATACAGAGGTGGGAGGTTTTAATGTTGGGTTAGTGCAAGGGATGGCTGAAGGGATAGGTTGTCATGCAGCATGCTGTGTGTCCTCTCTAGGAGGAGTGAAAAAATTTCATGAAACGCTCTTTTGCTGTGGATGGGTTTGGTTGGTAAAGAGGGGTAAGGAGATTTGTTTAGGATATGGAGGGGAATGAGTTGTTCTTATACATATCAATATTTCCAGATCATAGACCATAGAAGAGAGGCTGAACTGGAAATGACATGCGTTAGGGTGCTTGTGGATTTGAAAGTTTACCAAATGAGGGCAATTGAAAGGTTGAAGAATGGAACAAAATCAGGGGTCATCGAAATTACGAAACTTGAATTCGTTCGCTCAACTTATGCACTTCCGAGCTTTAGTAAATGGTTGGACTGCCATTTTTATTTTATTCTATTACATTTTTTCACAAGATGTTGATAGCTTGATGGCCGTATCATCCTGGGTATCTTTTTTAACGTTTTCATTTACATCTTATTTATTTGCAAAGAATTTTTTTTTAATATTTATGCCTGCATTTTCAAAATTAGAAAATACACAATCACAGTTTTTAACCACCTTGGCGGCTACGGTGTCACATTCAGTTTCATAATTGGTGACATTGCCTTTATAACTAGCTATCTCGAATTTTAATCTCTGCACCATTTTTGGTAGGAATTTCCATACTTGAGGTTACACTTGAAAACATTTTAATCTCCTATTTTATTTTGGAGCTTTAATTTATTTGTGTATTTATTAGTAATAGTATGAATTTCAAAACCATTTATCATAATTTTTCATAAAATCACACATACAGTATATGTTTGTATATACAGTATATATGTACAGTCCACGTATATGGTTATATAAAAAAGTCCCCCCGAGGAAGAAATCCCCCTAATGAGAAAATCCCCCATGGAAATATCCCCCTGACAATAATCCCCCGGAGGAAAAAATCCCCCAAAGGTAAAAAATGAAAACATGTATCATTAAAATAATGTATTATATTTTCATACAACAAATTAGAAGACAAGATATAAAACAAAATGGCAACATAAGCTATAAGGTAATTAAGCACTACTAAAAACCTAAGATTAAAAGATAAAAGGTAAGAGTTTGGCAATTACCATTAATTTAGAAGTTAATATTAAAGCCATTTCTTTCAAAATATCTACAATTGAACGATTTTCCAAATCATCTCTAACATTTTTGATCCGTAGAACATTATTCTTATAAGTCTTTTTCTGTTGTACTCGATGATGACCAACAAGGAACTGAGTGACATAAACTTCTTGTAAAGCCTGTTCTTTTCGAATACATCTTATGAAAGTCAAAATGTTAGGATGGAAGTATTTTCACAATAATCCAGTACCTCATTTGCTTCTTCGTGTAAATATTCTGCAAGTACCTCAAAAGCTTCATCTACTTTATGTGGTATATAAAAAGCTAGAAAAGGAATCATCTGCATTCTTAAGGAAAAGCTGACATCACTGTTATACTGTACAATGGTGCAAGACCAACTTCCTGAATCTTTCTGTAAATATTCTGGCTAAAGTGGAAGATACACCTTTTGATTTCCGTATAAGGAAAAACTGTTAAGATGCTATTCATCATAGCTTTTTCAAAATCTACCATTATACTTTTCGTATGTAGATTACTGTTAAAACTTTATAACTTCTCGAGTAAAAACGTGTAGGTTGCTTCGGTTTTATTTGGCAAAAGACAATAGAGACATGGTACACCTTTGCCCAATATAAAAACTTGTATACTATACACTTGGCAAAATAAATTTGGCGAGACGCCAAATGTCCCATCCATATACCAATCTTGAAATTGCTCAAGATATGAGACATTCTTTACAGTATTGAATATCAATATTCTTTCATTTACTAGGCCAGAATCGAACAAACGAAAATGTTCGTAACTTTTTGTGTACTTATACTCTTCAGGGATAACCAGCTCTTCAATATTTTGAGGCACAGGAAGTGAATTTTGGCTTCGTTGCCTACACTGTCGAAGGTTTCTTCTCAAATGGCTTACTGTCGGCACACTTGCTGAAACACTTCCATCCATACCCTCAACGGCCTGAGAAATTATTTGTTGAGGAGTCTCTTGTGTATCGCTAGCCTTTCTCTTCATTTCTTGCTGTGCTTTTATACTTTCTCTTCGGTTCACAGAGTCATGTGTATGCTCATTCATTTCACAAAGTACTTCATTGTCTTTCACTTTTATTTTGGCTTTGCACTGACTTCGAACGTCGTAGTTCACACTCACATGATATCACATTGTTGGCAAATTTCTTTTGTTTCACATAAACATAGCCTTCATAAACTATTTTCATTCCACCTTTGTTAGAGATGATGAATTCCATGGGGTTTAATGATTTTATATTTCTTCAAATAAAAATACAGGGGTAAGATAAGGCGAAGAATTTGCTTGGAGGTATCTTTTCTATCTGACTGATAAGATAAGGCTAGAAAAGACGTTATAACACAGAAAGCTAATGAGAGAATTAGTTTTATAGTTTTCTAAATGAAGTATTTAAATTATAACAATTGCTTAGATGAGTTATTAAACTTTTTAAACCAGGAAATAAAACAAACTACTTTATAGTTTGTTTTATTTCCTGGTTTTGAAAGTTTCTAGATGAAAGTAGTTAAGTATTTAAAGGAAAACGTACATGAATGAGCAATTTGCCTTTTTTAAACACGCTATATTCTCAAGTATTTTGTTTTATTTCCGTATTGAAAGCTATCATTAGAGTATATGCCTTTAAATTAGGAGTGGGGGTATTTTTTCCTCCGGGGGATTAATGCTGGGAGGATATTTTCCATGGGGGATTTTCTCATTGGGGGATCTCATCTCCCTGGGATTTTTCCCCCGGCACCAATATATATATATATATATATATATATATATATATATATATATATATATATATATATATATATATATATATATATTAATTCATATATTTATTCAAGGCGTTTACCCTAACGACCCGGTAACTGCTATTGCAATTCTTTAATAAAGAACATTTTATTCGATTATCCCTTAATGGGATAAGCTCACTGGTATGCGTAATCTGCGCAAGTAACTCCAAAAGTGCAGTAGCACATTGGTTCCTTATTCATTTATGGCTTGTGTTTACCTCAATTGTCAGCGGCACACCCTTTTATTTGAAGATTCCTGATTTCTATTCTAGTGTGAGACAGAAGTTCATTTCTATCACAAATTCTTTTGCAAGTAATTTCCATCAGTATTAGCTATGATAATAGATATTATTATGCATTAGTACGGTAAGATATTCGATCACTTTTGATAAACCACATTGGGTAAATATTTTTTGTCGACATTGAAATTAAATGGATGTAGTTAAGGAGGAAAGCAGAGTTGCATTAAGTAGCAGAACTGTATTGTCAGCTGTTTTTCTATTCTCTCCAGTCGAATGGTCTTTTGGGGGACAGATCAAGTCAAAACGTATTGGAACTGAATATTCAGTTGGTTATCTCGTTGAAAGTTTCTTTTGTTTATATTTTATCTCTTGATGAAAATATTTGCTTATAGAGAAAAAGAATATAAAAATCCGGGAATAGAAAAGTATTCTTTGTTGAAGCTGTTTCCTGTATTTCAATGTTTATTCTTTCTGTTTATTTAAGAAAGAGCGAAGGGTGTCTATTGCGGAGTTAGGGGAAGTTGAATTGCAGTATTTGTATTTGTATTTAAACAAAAGAATAAAAAATGGGCATGGAAAACTATGGCCAGTTGTTATGGGGACCGCCACCTCTCTTTAAGGGGAGGATTTATTTCCTTGTAGCCAGTTGAATTTTTTTACGAGCTACAATATGTCATTGGGAAGTTTTCACAACAATTTTCATAGGATTTTACTAAATAGTTATTTTTGAGTATTTTTACAGCTTGGAATTAGTAAAAATTACTACTTTTCTAAAATCCAAATGTTCCCTTAATTTTATCGTATTTCAAAATATAGCGACAACTATTTAAACTTGAGGGCATACTATATCAAGGCTACAGTATGAATAATCAATGAATAAAGGAAAATAGTTATTTTGACCAAATATTTGAAAAAAAAAAAACACCGAAAACATAAAATAAGTTTGCACCAAAAAAATGTCACATTTTGGTTTTTACTCTTTACATAAAGGCACACAGTAATAACCATGAAGACCTTACTTAAGATTCATATGCAATTAGAATTTTAGAAATTTGCTAAAAAATGTGGAAGCTTTGAGATTTTGAACTCGCACTAGTGAGGAAAATATATTTCACGGGAAGTTTTTGCTTTAGGCTTTACCAAGTAAAGGACTGAAAAATATTACTTTGTTGGATGACTGGCCATTTTTTGGTTAAACCATGGTTGGGATTTCTTTGGAGCCTGGTCCCCTTTCTTTTTTTTCAGACATATAACATCCAAAAGGGGGCCGGGTGGGAAGGCTATTATGAATCACCAGTCCACTCACGGCGGTGAGGATTAGAAATCCCCAGTTATGTCTCTTCTAATGGCTTTGGTGACTTTCTTCCTTCTTATGACACCACAAACTGTGTTCACATTAACCAGCCCACCACCATTCAAAATTGATTGCTACTTTTTATTATTATTATTATTATTATTACTTACTAAGCTACAACCCTAGTTGGAAAAGCAGTATGCTATAAGCCCTGGGGCTCCAACAGGGAAAATAGCTCAGTGAGGAAAGGAAAAAAGGAAAATAAAATATTCTAAGAAGAGTAACAACAATAAATATCTCCTATATAAACTATAAAAACTTTAACAAAACAAAAGGAAGAGAAATAAGATAGGAGAGTGTGCTCGAGTGTACCCTCAAGCAAGAGAACTCTAACCCAAGACAGTGAAAGGCCATGGTACAGAGGCTATGGCACTACCCAAGACTAGATTACAATGCAAGTAACTGTAGTTATTTTTTTCTTTCATCTTTTACTTTCGAAGTATTTTTTTCAAGTATTGCATTGCCACAAGACGCCTAAATTACAGTAAGGAAAAGGTTCGGAAACTCCTTTAGTTATATTTAGTTTTTCTTACTCTGCACATATGCCAATAGCAGAAACCACCTTAACAATGTATGGGATTTCATGTAAAGAGAAGAGAAGCAAACAATCGAGTAAAAATTAATATCGGTATGAGAGGTCAAAATGGTAACGATCCTTATCAGTCAACACGACATTCCTATCTACAGAAAAACTTTAAATCACCTTTAAAGCATATCAGCCCATATATTAACCTTTCGACACTGAACTGACAATAGCGTTTGATACCACACATGTGTATAATATCTCTGGATGCCCTTTTCATTCATATATGAAGTGTGTATTTTTTTTTATTAACCATACAGCTCTAATCCCTTTACTAGGAGTGGCGCCAAAGAAATGTGCTTTCTTCTGGTCTCTCAGGAAGTTTCCAGGGTTATGGTTGATGGACTCAAGGACTTGCTCTTGACCTTATCAGACACTAGTACTCTTTTGCTTCTGGGTGAACTGTCGGGCATCAGGCGTGGAGTAAACCATGAAACTACCAAACAGGACCAAATTGCTGCATCACGTATTATTATCATTATTAAATCCTAAGCTACAACCCTAGTTGGAGAAGTAGGATGCTATAAGCCCAGGGGGTCCAACAGGGAAAATAGCCCAGTGAGAAAAGGAAATAAAGAAAAATAAAATATTTTAAGTATAGTTACAACATTAAAATAAACATTTCCTATAAAAACTAGAAAAACTTTAACAAAACAAGAGGAAGAGAAACTACATAGAAGTGTGCCCGAGTGTACCCTCAAGCCGTTTGTTTAATTTGCTGGTGTTAGATTGAATTGCTACAAAGTAATCTATGGGCTCTTGCTCTAGAACAGCCCGTAGCAAGGGTAAGGTTGTGAAGCTGGTTTGGTCATATAGCCTACTGAAGATGATGATACCGTGGCTTTTGTATTGCAATCACGCTGGAAGTGGCAGAATTTGGGCGCTGGGTCAGAAGGTCGGTCTTTCAAGAGTTTTCTTATACTGTACTCTCCTGCGGTTGCTTGCCCACATGAGCTGATTATGCCTTCTACTGTTGGGCGGTGAAATTGCCATATACAAGGGCGTTTATGACTACTTTTGCTGCAGGCTTCCAAAGCATTCTAAGATCGGGAGAAACCTCTCATTGTTATATATCTACTTGATAATAAAACAAAATAGCGTGAGAATTAGAGAAATTCTGTCTCGACTGACTTTGGTTTAAGAAAT
>NC_090727.1:7980841-7990841 GCF_036898095.1 Palaemon carinicauda | reverse complement strand
GAAAGAAAGGACCACAAATGAGAAAGAATAAAATAGGGGAACAAAAATGTTAAAGAATAAATACCAAACTAGACATGTCAGGAGATAGAGGAAGAATCTCAGAAAATAAAATCTGAAGAATGAGAGAAAATATCTAGGAATCCAATGGAATCGCTCCTCAGCTGTGTCATTTTGTGATTAAAAGGACAATCAAACATTTATTTTCGAGATATCTTAATATTTGGTTTTTCCTTTCCCGCTTACTACATCAGCTGTAGAAATTAGGGTTCAACTAATATCTTGATAGGTGGAGGAGCTGGCATGGATGGCTATTTCTCGAACAATCCGGATTAGAGCTTCACGGATAGTGATGTGTTTTTCGCTCGTTAAGCGCCCATATGCCTAGAGTAGTTCACCCTGTCCAGAGCCCACATTCAACACCACATAGCTGTGCTAATTCGGGTACTTGATTACTGTAAATAGGGACTTTATCATACAGAGTTAAGCTTATTTGAATCAAGACTGAGAGAACGTTGTGCATGAAATTAATAAGATGTCAGTTTGATCTCCAGGCAATGTACTTTCTCAAGATAAAGCTACTAGCAATTATGTAATCATTGATAACTTGCAGTCACGGCATTAGCGTGGGGAAAGATTTTGCGCTTATGCCACCTGCAAATGTATTTTTTCCGACAATTTATATGAGAATACATTTTGGGAAAAGAGGTATATCATAGTTTCTTGACAAATTTTCGGAAAATTACGTCATTCTGAGTCTGAAAAGCTTGTATTTTTTATGATTTGTCAATACAACAAATTTCTGATAGTTTTTGCCAGAATATAATAGCCCCCTAATTTACCTCCAATTATTTTCGATACGAAGTAATAAATTCTTATTGTATTCAAGGTATTACGAAGTCATCAGTATATATTGTATCCATCACTGATTATCTATTATGCAATGGTGAGACTTAAATCTCGTTACATATCAAACTTCTAACAACAGCAACAACAACTTCTACTGCTGCTATCTTTTATAAATCAACCAATAATGAATATGGTTAAAAATGTTCGCTAGAACACTAACGGTTATCAAATAATATTTAGGCAATAATACACTATCTTACAGGCTGTATCAAGAATATTCATTTACCTTCTCTCAACACCCCGTAAATCAGAATTGACTTCCTTATTTCCTTAGTGGCTGGGTGGGGGGCAAGGGGTGTTGCAGAGGAGACACCCCCCCCCCCCACCCGAATCTTCCCTGTGGAGTTTCCACTTGGCCCCTCCTACGACAAAACAGTAATTGTATATATATATATATATATATATATATATATATATATATATATATATATATATGGTAGTCTACATAAGGAAAATGGAAAGATGTCTATATGTAGAAGTGCTTTACAGTTTCGTCCGCCAATGGACCTCTTTTTGGAGCCTTTATTTTGCATAATAAACGCTCCAAGAAGAGGTCCATTGCCGGACGAAAATGTAGAGCATTTTTGGGCTCAAACCATGTCGTCCTGATGGAAGTTCCTATAGGGTAGCTTCCCTGGGTATATTACAACTACGGCGATATTCCCAGAGAATTTACCTTAAGGTACCAAGAATTCTAACTCCTGGAGCGAATATCCCTAATAAAAGAACCAGGGATATCGCGAAATATCAGAAGACGTATTCTTGACACGCCACATGGCAATCTGCACCCCGAACAGAGATAACACTTCGAAGGGGCCAATTGGCAAGAAAACGAAAACGAGAAAGAAAAAGGAGAGCCGCTCGCAAGGCTCTCTCTTCTCCCGTTTCGTAAGCGTGCATTGCGCCGCTCACGGCGCCATCTGTATTCCTTTTTGCGTAGCTTAACAACTCGGTGTTTTTTCCTGTGTTTCTCGCAAAATCTTGGATTTAATCAATTTATTATGCTTTCTCCAACTTCGTCTGCCTCTGATAAGTTGAGTATTATTTCTTTTATGCATAAATGTAGGTTCTTGGTAATTTTTAAAGTGATTAATAGTAATAATCTTTGTTACAAGAGCTGTTGCCTACCGGAGGCGTCCTGGACGCTGTCGCTCGCTAGGT
This sequence comes from Palaemon carinicauda, assembly GCF_036898095.1. Lineage (NCBI taxonomy): Eukaryota > Metazoa > Arthropoda > Malacostraca > Decapoda > Palaemonidae > Palaemon > Palaemon carinicauda. The sequence goes on along the minus strand of NC_090727.1, from coordinate 7,988,774 downwards.
ATGAGTTTTAGTTAGCCAGAGCGACGTTCCCGGCTGTTTGCTTTAATAATTTTAGTTGTTTAGCGTTACATAAGATTTCCTTTTACGATGCTTTTAGTATTACTTTCTTTTTCATTCTCCCCGGTTGCTCGCTTTTCTTCAGAGAAGGTGTGCAATCCCTTTCCCTCTGTTTAAGCCTTGGGCTTAACCCTAGTGGTTTATCTGAATTAACTTTCGATACAACTATATTAGGGTGTTACTGTTCCTTCCTGTTCCAGTAAGTCTGGCTTCAGAGAGGGGGCAGAACATCAGAGTTCTTAGTCTGAGTCTGTTTTTGTCTGGCTTGGGGTGGAGTCTCCCTTGCTAGCCTGACACAGACATAAGAGGCTTAGCCTCCTTAGGTCACTTTCGAAGGTTTCTGTACAAGATGATTCCTTCTTCTTATGATCTAGCAGACTAGTCCTTTGTTGCTGTTCTCGGTGGCGAGGATAAGATCCTTTCCCTGGGAATAGCAACACCTTCCTTGCTTTGGTTCCGTGGGGGTTGGCAAGTATTGCTGGCCTCCCTCCTCGGATCTCCCTTAGGCTAAGATGAGTTTTCTTGGCTGCGGGTGATTCATTACTAAAGCAAGGTTGGTAGGACCCTCTTCGTCCCTTCCCCCTCTTTTCTCTATAATGGCCTAGCCGTTACATTACTGTCCGTCATTCTACATCTGTATCTAGCATAGGTTAGGATTTGGAGTTGACTCAGTCCCTTGCCGGCCGGCAAAGTGTGCCGGCCGGCAAAGGTCTTCTGCTTTAAGTGCTGCCCGGACCTCCCTTGGTCCCTCATCCATGTTTGTCTGTAGAGCCAGATGGCATTGGTCAGGAAGCCTGAATTAGATTCTCCCCTTCCTTATGAGCACTCTTTCGGATTGCCGGGCTTTGAAGTAGTACAGCCTCTTATCCCGGCATCCATTCTGTGTAGTTGCCGGCCGGCACTGGCTGTTGCCGGCCGGCACATGCATTTGAACCAGCGTTCTGCCGCCTTATAGCTCTTATGTAGTATACTTTAGAGCTAGTTATGGTGAGTGCCGGCCGGCACATTACCTTCTATACTGTACCAGTATTCTTCAGTATAGAGTATACTGTAGGGAGAAAACTATAGTATTGTATTGTTACAACACTGTGTTTTCTAACATTTTTGTGTTGTCTTGCACAGCCCTTTGGTGTTGCCTTACAGATAAAGAAAGTGAGTTCTTTCTTGTCTACTATCCGGTATTTTAAAATCATCCCTTAGGTGTGAGCTACACCTGTTTCCTCTGGAAATTTTTCATTGGATGCTCTAGGATAGATTAACCATACGATTTTATTATCTGGAAGGTTGCAACAATTGACTGTGCGGGAAACACAAGTGTGTGTCTTTCCTTTCTGTTTTGTTATGCTAAACTGTGCATATCCAGTGATACGTAGTTCACTTGATACTCATGGAAATTTCTTCTCTTTACAGGAGGACCATCTGAAGTGCGGAAGTGTTTTCTGCAACGTCCGCAGCAAGAACTTCTGCGGACATGAGTTATGTAGGAGGCACGCAGCATGCGCTGTCTCCAAGGGTGATCTCCGGTATTGGGACCCTCAGGCATGTACCGTGTGCACTAACCTGGTTGTCGAGGCTTTTGATTCCCCTAGGACGGCGGAGTCAAGGGATATAGCAAGGGAGAAGCTTCGTACCTGGGTAAGGGGTTTCCAGAAGAACACCTCTGGACCTTATCTTCCAAGTGAGAAGATGAGGGCTTACCTTTTCCCCAGGGCATCAGCTGATGCAGTGATTCCCCAGCCTCAAGAGGAGATCCCCCTAGTTCAGATCCCGGTGGATGCTGAAGTCGCGGTCGCCTTGCAGGACATCCAGTTGGACGACAGGATGTCCGACGTGTCCGAGCATCTGGAGGAGGACCTCCTGGCAGAAGGCCAGGATGAAGATCAGGCTCCAGACATGGAAGAGGAAGAGGTCGACGAGGTGTCGGCTGCTCCGGTTCAGGTCCCTGAACCTATTCCCTCAACTTCGTCCGCTCTCCCAGTAGAGCTGGGACAGGCCCTCTCCTCCATCGTTGGAATGATCCAACAGATGCAGAAGGAGAATAATGAGAAGGCGGCTGCAATGGAACTGCAGATGCAGAAGCTTGCAGCTTCACGTGGGCCCCAGAAGAGGCTCAACGTGAAAGACCTTCCCTTGTGCTCAGATGTTAACCTGTGGAAATATGCTGAGCACATGCTGATGACGGTCGGAAAGATCGTCATGTCGGAAAAGTTGGGCTCAGTTCCCCTAGAGGAGGTGGAATTCTGGCCCAGCAAAGGGTCGTATCCGGACTGTTATGTCCGTTTGAGGAAGGAACAAGCTTCAAAGGAGGAGACAGAGCCGAAGGAGGTCATAGTGATGGACCATGCTAAGGCTCAAGCTTTGTTTTCATCCTCGATGAAAGAGAGGGGCTTCACGAACTCAAAGGTGGCTGCTTTGAGTAAGAAGCACCCTTCCTTTGTGTCCTCCCCTGCTAGAGCCTTCCCCTTTTTGCAGAAAGGGTTTGCGGCTGTGCTAAACGCAGTCGAGGCTGGCAAGCCATGCCCCTCCTTGGAGGAGTGTAAACCCTTGTCGCTGGCCCTACCTATGGACCACAAGGACTGGAAGGACGTCCATCTTACCTTCTCAGTCGGGAAGTTGGAGGCTGACATTGCCGGACGTCAGTTCGGTGAGAACCTCCCTAAGCTGTCTGACTTTCTTTTGCAGAGGGAGCTCGAGACGAAAGAAAGACTGGCTGCCTCAGTGTCTCTTCAGACCACTCTTGAGACGATGGCAAGTGACCCCAAGGTCCATGAGATGTTCATGGTAGTGGCCAAGACTCATCTGGCCACAGTGACGAAGGATCTTTACAGCTTCGTCAGGGCGAGGAGAGCTTGTAGGGAGTTTGTGTTCTCCTCGGCTGCGGTGAGGCACGAGCAAAGGAAACTAATCTCCTCCAACATTTGGGGCAAAGACCTTTTCCCTAGCGAATCGGTCAAGGAGGTTGCTGATAAGGCCGCCACGGAGAATAGAAACCTTCTTCAGAAGTGGGGCCTGTCTATCAAGAGAAAGTCTTCCCCGGATGAGGGTCCCCAACCAAAGAGGAAGACTAAGAGGACTAGGCTACCCTCTCGGCCAGCCAAGCCATTTAGACAGCAACAGCAACAGCAATTGCCTATGCCTTCAGTGCCCCAGATGGTGGCACAAACCCCGACCACATTCCAGTGGGTACCTCAAGCCGTGTCGACACAGTCTCCGGCATTTAACCCAACGTTCGAAGGGCAGTCAACTTCCTTTCGAGCAAAGCCTAGAGGAGCAGCCAGAGGCTCGTCTAGGCACCCTTTAAGGGGAAGGGGATTCAGGGGTGGTCGAGGTCAGGGAGGCAAGACCTCAGGACAGCAGTCGAAGTGAGATGATACCGGTAGGAGGGAGACTTCAGAATTTTCGGGATCGGTAGACCTTCGATCCCTGGGCCCACAGCCTACTCAAGAATGGACTGGGCTGGAGCTGGTACAGCTCTCCACCCCTGTGCCCTCTTTTTTTCCAACACCCCACCCCCGTTCTGGAGGAGTACATTCAAGAACTGTTGGAGAAAAAAGTGATCCGAAGGGTAAAGTCCATCAAATTCCAAGGGAGGCCGTTTTGTGTTCCCAAGAAGGACTCGGAGAAACTCAGAGTCATTCTGGACTTGTCGCCACTCAACAAGTTCGTAGTGAACTGCAAGTTCAAGATGCTAACACTGCAACACATAAGGACCTTACTGCCCAAGAGGGCATTTACCGTCTCCATAGATTTGTCAGACGCCTATTGGCACGTTCCAATCAATCGCCGACTCTCCCCCTACCTAGGGTTCAAGCTACAACGAAGACTATACGCCTTCAGAGCCATGCCATTCGGGCTAAATATAGCCCCAAGGATCTTCACGAAGCTTGCGAGCGTAGCTCTCAAACAATTACGCCTAAAGGGAATTCAGGTGGTAGCCTACCTGGACGACTAGCTGGTGTGGGCAGCATCCAAGACAGAATGCTTGCAAGCTTCCCTGCAGGTGATCCAGTTCCTAGAGTATCTAGGCTTCAAGATCAACAGAAAAAAGTCTCGACTTTCTCCATCTCAAAAGTTCCAGTGGCTGGGAATCCACTGGGACCTAGTGTCACACCAATTCTCCATCCCGGCGAAGAAGAGGAAGGAGATAGCTGGTTCTGTCAAGAGACTTCTGGATTCCGAAAGGATATCAAGACGTGAACAGGAGAGAGTGCTGGGTTCTCTCCAGTTTGCTTCGGTAACAGACCCGGTGCTAAGAGCACAGCTAAAGGATGCAACCGGAGTTTGGAGAAGTTATGCATCAAACGCGCGAAGAAATCTGAGAAGACCAGTTCCGCTTCGTCTACGTACTCTTCTCAGGCCTTGGTTCCAAGCCAGACAACTAAAGAAGTCGGTACTTCTTCAGCCACCTCCCCCCTCGTTGACTTTTCACACAGACGCCTCGAAGGAGGGGTGGGGAGGTCATTCTCATCGGAAGAAGGCCCAAGGGACTTGGTCCAATCTATTCAAGATATTTCACATAAACTTTCTGGAAGCTATGGCAGTGCTCCTTACCTTGAAGAAAGTCTCCCCGCGTCGCTCGATCCACATAAGGTTGGTGCTGGACAGCGAGGTGATTGTGAGATGCTTGAATCAACAAGGATCAAGGTCACCACCTCTCAACCAGGTGATGTTGGCCATCTTTCGACTGGCGGAAAAGAAGAAGTGGTTCCTGTCGGCAGTTCACCCTAGACGCAGGATCGTTCTTCTTCATCTTGAGTCAAGTCCCAGAACTGCAGATAGACCTCTTTGCAACGAAAGACAACAAGAAGTTGCCCCTGTACGTGTCCCCGTACGAGGACCCCTTGGCGGAAGCAGTGGACGCGATGTCCCTCGACTGGAACAGATGGTCCAGGATCTATCTGTTCCCTCCTCACAACCTTCTGTTGAGGGTCCTCAACAAACTGAGATCCTTCAAGGGAATAGCGGCAATAGTGGCCCACAATTGGCCGAACAGCGTGTGGTTCCCTCTGGCATTGGAATTACGGCTGAAGTTTATACCGCTACCAGGTCCAGTTCTGACCCAGCGAGTCCAGAAGTCGACTGTCTGGGCTTCATTACAGAAAACCCGGACCCTAGGGCTCATGATTTTCTCTCCCTAGCGGTGAGAAAGCGTTTAGGGATTTCGAAAGACAGCATAGACTTCCTAGAGGAATATAAGTGCAAATCTACTAGAAGGCAATATGAGTCATCTTGGAGAAAATGGGTGGCCTTTGTCAAGGCGAAGAATCCGCAGGAGATCTCGACGGACTTCTGCTTATCTTTCTTCATCCACCTCCATGGTCAAGGATTGGCAGCTAACACGATTTCAACGTGTAAGTCTGCTTTGACAAGACCCATTCTATATGCCTTCCAGGTCGACCTCGCCAACGAGATCTTTAATAAAGTTCCGAAAGCCTGCGCTAGGCTCAGACCTTCAGCACCTCCAAAGCCCATTTCATGGTCTTTAGATAAAGTTCTTCATTTCGCTTCACTGTTGAACAATGAGGAGTGTGCGCTAAAGGATTTGACCCAAAAAGTTATTTTCCTATTTTCACTCGCGTCCGGGGCCAGGGTTAGTGAGATTGTAGCCCTCTCGAGAGAGGAAGGTCGTGTTCAGTTCTTGGATGGGGGAGAGCTGAACCTGTTTCCGGATCCTACGTTTCTCGCCAAGAACGAGTTACCCACCAACAGGTGGGGTCCCTGGAGAATCTGCCCTCTGGAAGAAGATGCATCTCTATGTCCAGTAGAATGCCTAAAGGTCTATCTTCGTAGAACTTCAGACTTCAAGGGTGGTCAACTATTTAGGGGAGAAACATCAGGCTCAAATTTATCACTGAAACAACTCAGGGCGAAAATCACATATTTTATTCGCAGAGTGGATCCTGACAGTACACCCGCAGGTCACGATCCGATGAAAGTTGCCTCATCCTTAAATTTCTTTAATTGTATATATTTTGAACATCTTCGTTCATACACTGGCTGGAAGTCTTCCAGAGTGTTCTTTCGTCACTATGCGAAGCAAGTGGAGCAACTAAAGAGGTCTGTGGTAGCAGTGGGTTGCGTCGTTAACCCTGCTGTTTAACTCTGCGAGGAACAGTGGATTTAATTGGGACGATTAATTCCAGGGTGAGTGTGTAGTTACATACTGTACTACAAACTAAGTGTGAGGGCACCGGGTTGCCCACGTTGACTGTTCCACTTTCAAAGGTGAACCTAGCATAAGTGCAGACGTGTGCCGAGCGTTTCTAATGCTAATGTGACTGATTAGTAATACAGACTTTTACAACTTTGATACCTCGGTATGTTAAAAGTGGCGCTAATGTTTTTCTTGCAGATAAACAAGTTTCTGTTTACTATCATGCTTATGCTTAAATTTTTGGTTATCCTCCTCTTATATATATATAATTGTTGTTAACCTGTTTATTTATTGTCTGTCAATAAATTTGTTCTGGGGAATCTTGCGTCTCCTTCACCTGTGTCAATTTATTGATAATAATTGAGCATTCTTTCTATGTATATTTATCTGGGATAATTCTAATAGATTGTTCCTTTATGCAAGCTAATTTTGCATTGGTTTATGCTTTCCCTTAGCGGGAGGACTCCATCCCTTAAGGGGACGGTGGCGGATATGCAGTTTCCTCCTACTCGGATATAAACCTTTGTCCAATACAGTATTGAACGGAGAACTGGTCGATATTTCATATTGACGCAGTGGTTCTTTACAAACTATGCTTTACATAATATAGGGTGAGACCACTATATTAGCTTGCCTGTTATTCATACATAGGTATATGTACTCTTCGAGACTTTTCCAGAGTCTAGTAGGACTCTTCCCTGTAGGGGGCAGGAAGCTCTAACATGGTTTATGGTTAGTTGAAAAGATGTATAACGGTAACATCTTAGGTCTCTAGGTCTAGTCGACCGGGGAAATACCTCCAGGGAGTACGGCACATTTTGAGAATCCACAGATACAGTAATGCTCTGGTATACTTCCATCAGGACAACATGGCTTGAGCCCAAAAAACGGATTTTGAGCGAAGCGAAAAATCTATTTTTGGGTGAGATGGCCATGACGTCCTGATGGACCCGCCCTTCCCTTTCTATGAAAGGGCTGTAGGTCCCCACCCTACATATAGTATCTGTAGCACCTCGTGTATTCCTACAAGGAATACAGATGGCGCCGTGAGTGGTGCAATGCACGCTTACGAAACGGGAGAAGAGAGAGCCTTGCGAGTGGCTCTCCTTTTTCTTTCTCGTTTTCGTTTTCTTGCCAATTGACCCCTTCGAAGTGTTATCTCTGTTCGGGGTGCAGATTGCCATGTGGCGTGTCAAGAATACATCCTCTGATATTTCGCGATATCCCTGGTTCTTTTATTAGGGATATTCGCTCCAGGAGTTAGAATTCTGGGTACCTTAAGGTAAATTCTCTGGGAATATCGCCGTAGTTGTAATATACCCAAGGAAGCTACCCTATAGGAAATTCCATCAGGACGACATGGCCATCTCACCCAAAAATAGATTTTTCGCTTCGCTCAAAACCCGTTTTGTACATATAGACATCTTTCAATTTTATTTATGTAGACTACTATATGTTAAGTTATCTTCATGCTAAGGAAGATTACATCTGTAATAGGTATATATATATATATATATATATATATATATATATATATATATATATATATGTGTGTGTGTGTGTGTGTGTGTGTGTGTGTGTGAGTGTTATGTATTTGCAGTGAATAGTTGAGACGTCAAATGATAATAAAGAATTGAAATTTGGCAACTTGTTTTGTAACTTTTGTATGCTTTTGCTTACAAAGACAACCCTTTACTGTCTTTGGTTAGCTAAGGTTGGAGA
>NC_090727.1:7963341-7975841 GCF_036898095.1 Palaemon carinicauda | reverse complement strand
TACTCCATGCAATACATATTTATTTTCCAGGGAAGGATAAGTAATAAATCTTCGTGAAGAAAATTAATAGCTTTCAGTAGAAAAGAAATTGCGCCGAGGATTAGATGCACTATAAAGAGTAAGAATACGGACAGGAAACGGTAGTGTATTGAAATATTATGAATGGAAAGCATTTTTAAAACGCCGAATACATTGCAAATTATTATGAACCATTTTCGAAATGAACGTGACTTTATTTTTCACATGCAAGTTTGCCAAGGACGTAATGATCTAGTTACTAGCATTGGCATGTGGTATGTTTTGAAACATGATGAATGATTAGAACATTTATGATCAAGAGAACAAAATAGATTGCGCATTGTTAAGAAAGAAAAAACAACGAAGACACCGAGGATTTGGAATTTCGACTTTCCTCTGGCTCTGAAATTCGGAATTCATGTCATCAATAATGGAGAGGATATTGTCTCTTTTTCCCAGGATTTTTTCTTGTCTGCTTGCATGAGGTCGCGTCGTGCAGTAACTACCCACGTGGAATGCAATTTTCCCCCGCATCCCAGTACTTCCACATATGAAAGCCTACCATTCCTTACCATCACATCCATCCCAGGAGCTGGAAAGTGTAGAATAGTAAGATTAGAAAGCTCTGAATCAGAGTTGTTATTTGAGGCTGTTGGAGGGGAACCTAATATTCCTGAGAATTGGCTAGCTTGCAATACTTATGACCTTCCCCCGTCCTCCTTTCCCCTGGTTCCCATCGCCACCTAGAAAGTGTACTATTGGGTGATTAGAATATTTTGAACTACAAAATTAAATGCAATACTCAAATCCCATTCCATTATCCCCATCTCCCCCTCAGTTGTTCATGTCATCTCCAAGAGAAAGGATACCTTGACATGGAGTTAAGAAGGAAGCAGTATCCAAATCCACCTTATTAACCCTTCCTGTTTTATGTTAGTTCGTCTCCTTTCAAGAATGTGATAAGCCTGGTAATGGCATTAGCATTCTCGGCACCAAAACAATTACAGGTATTTTGTGTCGGATGGAAGAACAGTAGAGTCTTATCAACAAAACAATAAAATTTTATCCATGTTATTCCCCATTCCATTCCGGTTTTGGCTTCATATCTCAGCAATCGCTTCCCTACTTAATTTTGCTTTGTAAGTAAAGCAGATGTTGTGAGAAGGAGAGGGATGAATGTGCCATCGATATTTTATTATCATGAGAAACCTTTTAGGAAACTGGCAATATCTTGAGCTTTTTTTATATAACATCTAAAGTGGTTTTCCTTTCCAAGAGATGTTGGTTGTTCTCGGTTAAGTGGTTGAGTTTTTTTTTATCATCAGTAATATCAAAGAATTTCTTGCAGGGACAAACTCGTTTGAAATTTTACAGAATAAAAAGTTCATTTTATTTTTTGTTTGTTCTCATTAAATGTCCTGCCCATGTCTGTTACGTTTTCTTACATGTTGTTAGACTATCCTCTACTTCAGTGTGCTCTCGAATCCATGTTAGTCCTTTTCTATCCTTAGAGTTATTCCCATCATTATTATTTCATAGCTTCTTGAGTAGTAAGTAGCTAATGTTCTAAGGCTTTAGTAAGGCTCCAAGTTTCTGATGCACAAGTTAATACTGATAGGGCCATCTGATTGAATGATTTTCGTTTTTAGAGAAAGTGGTATTTTATTTTCATATTCTCATTTTCTTTACCAAAAGCTCTCCATCCCATGCTTATCCTTCTTTTAATGTCGGGAAACACTTGCTGTCTGTCATAAGTACGTATGGTCATTAACTGTCTCTAGAGGTTTGTCCATAACTGTTATTTGTTGTTGCTGCATTTTCATTGAACATTATTTTAGTTTTACTCATAATAATTATTTTGTACTACATTTCTGCTTTTTCTATTCAAATATTCTATCATCTCTTGCAATTCCTCCCATGATTCACTAAACAGAACTATGTTATCTACAAATCTTAAGTTGTTAAGGTATTTCCCATTATTGTTAATTCCTACATTTTCCCAATCTAAATTCTTAAAAAAATACTTCTTGGCATGCTAAAAATATTCTAGGCGAGATGGAGTCTCCCTGTCTAATTCCTCTCTCAATTGGAATTTGTCTAACTTTGTGTAGAGGATTGCTGTACTTCCCGTATAGATATCATCAAGTGTTTTTACATAAGATCATCAATTCCTTGTCTTTGAAGGACTTTCATTACTGCTGAGGTTTTGGCAGAACAAAAAGCTTTCTCGTAGTCTGTAAATGCCATACACAGTAGTTTGTAATATTATGTTGATTTTTCCATTAGCTGTTCATTTTCATGGATATGGTCAGTTGTTGAATACCCGCTTTGAAAGCCTGTCTGCTCTCTTGGTCGATTAAAGCCTAGCTGTCTTTTTATTTGACCTAATGTGAACTGTGTAAATATTTTATATATTATTGGTCGGTAATTTTTCAGGTCTTTTGTGACTCCCTTTTTGTGAATAATAATAATGATAAGGTTCTCCAAGCTATATGTATATAGTATTATTGTAGACATTTTATTTAAGTTCAGCGAGTTTTACTTGTATTTAAATCTCCTCCATCTAGTAATAAACCAATAGTTAGGCCGTCTTCTCCCGCTGTTTTGCCTATTTTCATGCCTTTTAATGTTTTTTATTTTTTTTTTACTTCTACTCCTGTCATCTGTGGTACCGGCTCAGGTGTTTCATTATTTCATTATTGCATTGTATTGAAATTATCTGCAATTTTTATCATTACATCTCTTTAGGTGGTATTTTTTGTCCATTTTCATCCTTTAAAACAAACATTCGTTGGCGCTCTGTTCAAAATTTTCTTTTTATCTATTTGATGCCTCTTCCTTTCTTTTAGTGTTTTCTGTATTTTGGTCTGATTGTGTTTACGAATGTCTTGTGTTTTTTTAGTTTTTCATTGTTCTGGATAGTTCTGCTAATTCTATTTCATCTCTCTTGGATTATATCCTCATTTAGACGTTTTGCCAAAAGCCTTTAAAAAAACTGTAGATAAAATGGGAATTAGGGAAATTCCGCGGTAATCAGCTGGACTTGAGCTACAACATTAACATTTACATAATGGAGTAGCATTAGCAATTCTCCAAAAAGTGCTGAAAGAACCTCTTCTCACTAACTCACAAAAAATAATATAACTTGGGAGCTAAGAAATCTGTAGTCCTTATGAAAAACAAAGAAAAATTACCATTTGAGTCTACACCTCCATAACCATTAAGGTCCACCAAGATAACTTTAATTTCACAAGACCGAAAAGCTAAACTTGTCAGTTTAGCCTTAGAAAAACGGAAATGAAGAAGGTCAAGTTTCTCATTACTCTGCTTACTGCCAAACATATCAGCCTAAAGGGTTAACTTTTACTTTGAACAGTGAGTGATAGAGCCTTCTGGTTTAAGTAAAGGAGGAACTGTTACGTGTGTACCAAAGAGGGCATATTCAAGGGTAGCCCACCACTTATGTTCCAGGGTTGTATATGAAAGGGTTTCTTTTATGATAGGTTGCAAGAGTAAGAGCCATAGGTTTATTCTCTTCCTATAATTGTTCATCCCTAATTGTGGAAGGAGGATTGTTTGGCTTGTAATTTTGTGTGGCCTCAGAGGGATATAAATGCAATATATCAGCGCTTCCTTTTTCTTGTGATGCTTGCATTTCAGTCAAATCATTAGACAGAGGCTTGTCTCTAGCATCTGGGCCTTAAAATCTTCATCCTAAGATATTTGCAGGAGTCACAGCAAGTGACAAGGTAGTAAAAATACGCCAAGAATGTCATATATAATCAAAATAGAAGATTCTCAGCATCTGTTTACTTACTTTTCAGTGGTTTGTAAACATATATCAAGCGGTTATATCCTATGAGAACATTCTGCGGAAATGAAACAGCAACAATGCCATTTGCTTAACAATAATCCAGGCTATCTATAAACAAGTGCTAATCATAGTTGTTTATTAATAAAAGCACTGGTTGCTCTATGGAACATTTAGTAGGTTTCACAAAATGCTGAAGAAACTCAACAAAATTAGACTATTCCATCCACCCTGATAGATTAGCAACTCCAGAACTACTTGGAAGGCCATTAGTCAGGAAATGATCGTGAAAATATAGTCTAAGAAAAACAAAGAAAGGAGGGACTGATTGCATTACCAATTACTGAGACAGCGATAACTACTGTTGCAGGAGTTCCTCTTTCTTCTGAGGTAATTTTTCCAATTTGTTTATAGCATTTACAAGCAACAACTTTAACAGGCTTCTGAACTGTTGTCACCCCAGTCTCATCCATGTTCCATATGCGCTCTGGCGTAAACTCAGTAATCATTCCCATTATATTTATTCGTTTGTATATTTAGTGATTAGCATATAGTAATTGTTCCCTTGTGAAAAAAATAAATCCTTAAACTCTAGAGAAATCCATTCTATTACAACTTTACTAATTTTATAATCTTACTTTATAATCTCCTCTTCCAGCATGATAAGGAATGGGCCACCGTAAATGGCCAGAAAGATAGCTGTTGGACCTTTTATACTCCTTTTTGTTCTTAGGTTTTCATTTTCACGTTTCTAATTAGATCCGAACAAGACTGCTTTCCATAATAACAATGAGAATTGTTGAGAAAGCTTTGGTACAATTAAGAATAATTTGGTTTTGTCTATCATTCATCTTCTTTTCACTGTTTCTTCTGAAAGTTTAGTAACTTTTTATATTCTCTCATATGTTATTGATCGGGGAAATGTGATAACTCCCCAAATATGGATGCTATCTAGCTTCCTCAGGCAAATTTGGTATGTACAGTATATGTACATGTATATATATATATATATATATATATATATATATATATATATATATATATATATATATATACATACATACATATACCAAAGGCACTTCCCCCAATTTTGGGGGGTAGCCGACATCAACAAGAACAAAACAAAAAAGGGGACCTCTACTCTCTATGTTCCTCCAGCCTAACCAGGGACTCAGCCGAGTTCAGCTGGTACTGCTAGGGTGCCACAGCCCAACCTCCCACATTTCCACCACAGATGAAGCTTCATACTGCTGAGTCCCCTACTGCTGCTACCTCCACGGTCATCTAAGGCACCGGAGGAAGCAGCAGGGCCTACCGGAACTGCGTCACAATCGCTCGCCATTCATTCCTATTTCTAGCACGCTCTCTTGCCTCTCTCACATCTATCCTCCTATCACCCAGAGCTTTCTTCACACCATCCATCCACCCAAACCTTGGCCTTCCTCTTGTACTTCTCCCATCAACTCTTGCATTCATCACCTTCTTTAGCAGACAGCCATTCTCCATTCTCTCAACATGGCCAAACCACCTCAACACATTCATATCCACTCTAGCCACTAACTCATTTCTTACACCCGTTCTCACCCTCACCACCTCGTTCCTGACCCTATCTACTCGAGATACACCAGCCATACTCCTCAGACACTTCATCTCAAACACATTCAATTTCTGTCTCTCCATCACTTTCATTCCCCACAACTCCGATCCATACATCACAGTTGGTACAATCACTTTCTCATATGGAACTCTCTTTACATTCATGCCCAACCCTCTATTTTTTACTACTCCCTTAACTGCCCCCAACACTTTGCAACCTTCATTCACTCTCTGACGTACATCTGCTTCCCCTCCACCATTTGCTGCAACAACAGACCCCAAGTACTTAAACTGATCCACCTCCTCAAGTAACTCTCCATTCAACATGACATTCAACCTTGCACCACCTTCCCTTCTCGTACATCTCATAACCTTACTCTTACCCACATTAACTCTCAACTTCCTTCTCTCACACACTCTTCCAAATTCTGTCACTAGTCGGTCAAGCTTCTCTTCTGTGTCTGCTACCAGTACCGTATCATCCGCAAACAACAACTGATTTACCTCCCATTCATGATCATTCTCGTCTACCAGTTTTAATCCTCGTCCAAGCACTCGAGCATTCACCTCTCTCACCACTCCATCAACATACAAGTTAAACAACCACGGCGACATCACACATCCCTGTCTCAGCCCCACTCTCACCGAAAACCAATCGCTCACTTCATTTCCTATTCTAACACATGCTTTACTACCTTTGTAGAAACTTTTCACTGCTTGCAACAACCTTCCACCAACTCCATATAACCTCATCACATTCCACATTGCTTCCCTATCAACTCTATTATATGCTTTCTCCAGATCCATAAACGCAACATACACCTCCTTACCTTTTGCTAAATATTTCTCGCATATCTGCCTAACTGTAAAAATCTGATTCATACAACCCCTACCTCTTCTAAAACCCCCCTGTACTTCCCAGATTGCATTCTCTGTTTTATCCTTAATCCTATTAATCAGTACTCTACCATACACTTTTCCAACTACACTCAACAAACTAATACCTCTTGAATTACAACACTCATGCACATCTCCCTTACCCTTATATAGTGGTACAATACATGCACAGACCCAATCTACTGGTACCATTGACAACACAAAACACATATTAAACAATCTCACCAACCATTCAATTACAGTCACACCCCCTTCCTTCAACATCTCAGCTTTCACACCATCCATACCAGATGCTTCTCCTACTCTCGTTTCATCTAGTGCTCTCCTCACTTCCTCTATTGTAATCTCTCTCTCTCATTCTCATCTCCCATCACTGGCACCTCAACACCTGGAACAGCAATAATCTCTGCCTCCCTATCATCCTCAACATTCAGCAAACTTTCAAAATATTCCGCCCACCTTTTCCTTGCCTCCTCTCCTTTTAACAACCTTCCATTTCCATCTTTCACTGTCTCTTCAATTCTTGTGCCGGCCTTTCTTACTCTCTTCACTTCTTTCCAAAACTTCTTCTTATTCTCTTCATATGACTGACCCAGTCCCTGACCCCACCTCAGGTCAGCTGCCCTCTTTGCCTCACGTACCTTGCGCTTTACTTCCACCTTTTTCTCTCTATATTTTTCATACTTCTCTATACTATTACTCTGCAGCCATTCTTCAAAAGCCCTCTTTTTCTCTTCCACTTCTACCTTCACTCCTTCATTCCACCATTCACTGCCCTTCCTCATGCTGCCTCCAACAACCTTCTTGCCACATACATCACTTGCAATCCCAACAAAATTTTCTTTTGCTAACTTCCACTCCTCCTCTAAATTATCAGTTTCTCTTACTCTCACCTCGTCATATGCCATTTTCAACCTTTCCTGATATTTACTTTTTACCCCAGGTTTTATTAGCTCTTCAACCCTCACTAGCTCCCTTTTACATCCACCTACTCTATTCCCCCACTCTTTTGCTACAACCAATTTTCCTTCCACCAAAAAATGATCAGACATACCGTTAGCCATACCCCTAAACACGTGCACGTCTTTCAATCTTCCAAACATTCTTTTAGTTATTGTTTGGAAGATATATATATATAAATATATATATATATATATATATATATATATATATATATATATAAAGCGAGAGAGAGAGAGAGAGAGAGAGAGAGAGAGAGAGAGAGAGAGAGAGAGAGAGAGAGAGAGAGAGAGAGAGGGTGGTCTTAGCATGAGCCCCAGCTTTACCTAAGATCAGTTGATTAGATGCTTGCGTCGTTTGAGTTCGGATGTTGGGGAAAAATGAGTGTCTTAGTAGGATCTTAAAAGATTTCTTTTTGGACATCACCTGCCGGGGATTCGGTTTGGTTTAGCTCTTTGTTTGTTTCATTTTATTTGCTTTAATTTGTTGCCTTCGATAATGGAGTTTTTCTTTTGGTGGTGGTAAGTTTTCAGCTATTATTGTGCCAGGTGCTGTTCAATACTTTGCTTTTCGGATTTGTTGTGCGGAATATCCACTCCCAAAGATTTGGTCGGGTTTGCTTTTCTTTGTTTTATTTGCCTTTTTCTCCTGTCCTTGTTTCCACTGTTATTGGAAAGGATTATGGTAGTTGGTGTTATTGATGACGGTTTGTTTTCACTGGATGTAGAGCGGAAATTTAATGGTAAATGTACTTTTGTTCATTTGTGTTCAATGAATTACGTCTTTTTGTTATTTCCCCTACTTTCTTAATAATATGTTATAGCTTGCATACTTCGGTTTCTTATCTTTAAGAAGATCATGACTCTACAGTCCACCGTACTTTGACGCTCGCATAAAAACGGGAATTCGATGCCATTTTCTTGGGAGTTAAATTGGATCTTAGTTCCGCTATGGCTCGTTTCACTCACAATTTCAATTATCTTGTAGCTCCTGTTTTGACAAACAGTATATGCTGCTTAAAGCGCGCAAGTCACGTGGGTGGTTAATTGACTCTACCTTAATTATCTAATTAATCACTTAGTTTAATTAGTCCATGCTCTTGATATATATAGTTTTTTTTTTTTGTTGATTCACATAAAATAAAGTGTAAATCGTACACTATAATTGGACGCTCGCTTGAATTCACAATATAAAACGTACAGTAGATCACATAGCAAAAGTAGGTTCGTGATATGTAGATAACAAGCGAAAGTCGCGCCGGCATTTCTTTGGGGATCTATCTGCAATTCTTGGATCAATGAAGCTCCAGCACTGATGATGACTATGTCCTTCCACCAGTCATCCCTGACTGTCATTCATTTTACCTCATTTCCCTCTTTTTATCAATAATGTTCCCTTTTCTGCTGTCTCATCAACAGAAGGTTGCTGGAAAGGAAGAAAATGAATCGCTATCGTTTTTGTTTGTTCTTGTTTTACTTTCAGAATCCCATCATTTTCATTAGGAGTACAATGATGATTTTACAAACCGTGACATAGATAAGTGGGTTTTTGTTTAAACCTAAATACGTTTTATTCCCTGTTCAGGTAATATAAGTTTTAGGTAGTATTTACACTGGAGCAACAGTAGTTTCAGATTTTTAAAAATATATTAATTAGATTTAGGGTTTCGAGTGATCAGTTCATTGGAAGGGAAAAACAGCTGAACAAAGTATCGAACTTTTTTGAGAAACTTCTAGATGAAGGTATTCTATATATTTTTCGTCTTTGTTACACTGTCTGATTCAAATAAATGCACAAGCACATCTTTATGAGAACGTTGACCTACATATGTGATAGATGGCAGGGATTTCTTATCATGTGAACTGTGATGGTACCTTGGAATTATTTTTGGATAGTGGTATATTAAGTCTGGGATATTATAGGCTATGCATTATCGCTGAAAATATCCGTTCATATGTTTTTTTTTTTTTTATTATCTCCAAATTTGGATTTTCTGTTTTTCCCTGACTTAGGAGTTGTGACTATAATACTAACTCGTTCATAATATGTATTTGGGCTCTATTTTATTTTTAAGCTCCAATTATATACAAAAATCCCTTTACTATCGATTTACATGGAATAGTGTTCGCCGTAGCTCTGACCAGTATTCATGTAGATGTTGCTATATGGAAATATACTCAAATTCCTGTCCACGAGTTGTGAACTTCTCTGGAACGTACTTATTCTATACCAATTTACCCGAGCCATATAAAAATGACACCAAAATATTTAGATTTATGTGCACACACACATACGCACACTCACAGATTCAACCCTTCCCACCCCTCCTCCTTTCCTAACTAAAACCCGGCAGTTTTGGCAATTTGCGGGACGTTGTGGTTTCCTAGTGTACCTCTTAGGGTACCCACTCTCGTGGGTATGACTACTACTTCTCCCCCCTACCCGAGGGACAGGGATAGACCGAGTAGTCATGCGACTGTCAATACCGCTGATTTTGACGGTAAATATATATATATATATATATATATATATATATATATATATATATATATATATATATATATTATACATATATATATATATATATATATATATATATATATATATATATATATATATATATATATATATATATATATATATATACTGTATCCAGACTGACTAAATCCTTAGAGGTTTCATTAGGTAGATTCATCAAAGGATAACCAGTTCCAAGTGACCCCTGCCGGGTCCATACTAAATCCAGTAAGACCACCAGGCATCAGGAGTAGAAGCAGAAGAGACAGTAGGCGCGGGAGAAGATTATGATGATGATATAGCCAGACACGTTGCTCTTTATTATATTGAGGAGATTAGTGTTAATTATGTTCTGGTTTCGAATATGTGCATCTCATTCTGCTTAAACATTACTTTGTACATAAAAAATTACGAAAATTATGAAGGTCTCCTCTCTTATAACCTTGGTTCTGATGTAAAAATGGAATTAATATCGCAGAGCTGAAAAGTACACTTTTATCTCGGTTAGACCATAGTTTGTAGATGTATATTATGCTCTTCCACCTTTAAGAAGAGCAACCCAAGTAATCCTAAAAGAGTGAAAGTAACAGTATCTGTTCACCTCTTTTAGCTCTCACTGGGCCAAACCTACTGTATGTTCACTCAGCCGAACACCGATTTTCTCACACTTCCTGTTAGTCAGTTTCAAGTAAACCTATTAATGTCTGTCTAGAATATCTCTTTGCTTCAAATGAGACAACATGGAAGTTGGTTATTTCTGGAATAAACTGAAAATGGATATTAATGCTATTTAGCGCATTCCTGGTGTTATTGTTTATTCCTGCACCAGTGTGTTTACAGAATGATCAAATCATATAAATATTTAGTCTGATAGTCATATCTCTCTCTCTCTCTCTCTCTCTCTCTCTCTCTCTCTCTCTCTCTCTCTCTCTCTCTCATAGGATATTTCCATGTTTGGTGCATTTACATATCTGTATTGTCATTATTTAGCAGATGTGCTTCTTCGAATCCATGAATTTTATTTTTAATTTTTTGTGTTTTTATTTGAAATGATTGTTTTAATAAATATGCCTGCAGGTTTGGTTGTCCATCGATCTGTATAACGTACATTGCTGCCTTAAAAGTGTACATTTTATTGTGATCCTTATTCTCCTTCATAACCTATATGATACTTTTATTTTTTATTTCGTTACTGTTTGTTCTGTTGTTGTTTTTTTAATTCACGAAAAAATGGATAACTAACAGCTTTGATCATTGTAAAGTTTTTCTTGATTTCAGCATTTTCAAAACAGTCGTGTTATATGTAATAATGTATCACAGGGTTATACTATTAATCTTATTTAGGTTTTTTTTTTTTATTTTCTTTTTCTTTTTATTTTTTATTTCTTTTTATTTTTTTGAAAGTTCGTCCTCTACTTCATTACCTGCAAAAATGAACACTTTTGCATGTTGCCTACTCCTCATCTTCCTGCTTTCCTGCAAAGAAGGTGACATATTGACCTTCTTCGTTTTCATGGCTTCACATTATTCTTCCCATGGGCTAAAATCTCCGCTTATTCCACGAGACCCTTGAAAGAACTGCGTTAATGAAGGGTCTTCAGCGTGTCTTTGCAGGTGAATAGATTCATATATTTAATTTTTATAAGGCTTTTCCTCACATCAGGTACAGGTTTGTTGAAGTTGAAATATGTTCTCATTACCGTGGTTTAGTTATTCCTTCCTCAGCCTCTTTATTTTCCATCATCCTTTCAATTGTCTTTCTTTTAATTTTCGTATTTCAGCTATATGGGTCATAATCTTGTCTAAATATTTTTTGGTTATATTTTTTCTTAGAAAAATAGATATATTTGAGCTTTAACTTTAAAAGTCCTTTTCAATCATATTTCATTGGAATTGGTGTTTAAAAAAAAAAGAAATATTTAAGATTCAAATTCTTTTTATATGAAACTATCGTAAGTATCTCCCAAGATACCTTTCCCTTTGGATGTATCGCCATATTTCAAAACATAAATTTTTGGATTGATTTTTAATTGTAACCTTCACTCAAATTCAATTGAATAAAAAAAACGGCCTCTGATAAGTAAAATAATAACGTATTTTGATCTAAAAAAAAAAAAAATATTGATTAGCTGTAGTTCTCTAAGATATTTCATAGCTAATGTTGATATCGTTCAAAAGAACGCTATTGATCACAAACGCTTTGCATCTCGAGATCCTTATCTAATGAAGACATTTGCTAATTATGATGAAGTGCTCGCCTGTTCTATTTAGATATCCTGGTGAATATTTCCGCTAAAAGACAGACAAGTAAAAATGTATTATATCCTCCCAAGAATAAAAAAATATATTATTTTATCAGATTTGCTGACGTTTTGTATGTTTTAATTTCTTTCAGATGAGTGTATCATGATCTTATGAAATTTAAATTGTTCCATTGCAATTTTCAATTGAAAATACATTCAACTTAGTTTGCTACCAAGTACACTACTTTTGTCGATTATTATGCAAACTGCTTAGAATACAGCTTTAAATTTTATTGTGGGTTGGTGTGCATGTGTATGTGTGTTATATTTCATGTAACAGAATACCGATGATTGGTCGGTTTCTACTTGAAAACTATTCTCTATGTTGTCTGACCATTTTTTCCCGAAAAAGTATTGGATGAAATTTTGATTAATCTAGGAATTTCAAAGCTAAAATT
>NC_090727.1:7920841-7955841 GCF_036898095.1 Palaemon carinicauda | reverse complement strand
TTGGTCTAGAAAATGTCTATGGCAGAGTCACTAGAGAGGCAATTTTGTGATTTAGTGTAGAATCGTTTTAAGGGGATTTGAGACGAATGTGTTATGTATACGCAGTTATTGGATATATTTGAGGATAGATGGATGTGCAAAATCAGAGGCAGTTAATTTATAGTAGGTACTAAGTTTTCAGACACGTTTTTAAGTCGTGAATATAATGGGGAAAGAGTTTGAAGGTGTTTGGAGTTGAGAATGAATATGAGCATGAGTTTAGTGTTGAAAGTGTGTGAGAATCAGGAAGATAGAGCATTGTGAAAAAAAATTGAAGTTGTCAATTTATGTATATAACTTTGAAGTAAATTCCACGAATGATAGTAGGTTGAGTGGTTATGTGAAGTGGAGAGTTATACGTATGTAAAGCATAAAAAGGGTTATGTTTTCATTAAAGCCATCATATTATTAGATGATGAAATTGCTAAGTCAATTATCCTATATGGTAGTAATATGTGGATGAGGATTTAAAGGGAAATAAAAAAAAATTGAATCTATTTTAAGATTTTTTGTAGTGTGTGTCATTAGACAAAATGAAAGGATGAGGAATGTGGACATCATAATCCTTGGAAATGCAGGCATATGTTGTGAAAAAGTATTTTAAAGAAAACGTGCCCTGTGGTAGGGGTGTAACAATACTACCATCATATGTTCTGTGTGTCATAGAAAACGACTAAAAGGACTACTGCTACCTTGTAGTTATGTTTTTTAGCAAAAGGCTAAGTCCACTGCCAATAACTGTGGAAACTGCTGCGCTGCAATTTGACTATTTAGTCAAAGGCTAGTCCTACTACCAATAATTGTGGTTGATGACTGCCAGGACATACTATCGTAAAAACCTTCTGCCAAATTATGAACCATGCCTGATGCTAAAAGATGTGGCTGCGGCTAGGGCGTTTCCTGTAAGCGACGTGCATCAGGATCCCCCTACTGACTTGGTAAATGGACGAGGGGTACCGTAGGGTTAATGACTGTGGTCAAAGAAGTTAGTGAGAGAATGGAAAATCGGAGCTGGTACTTGGAATGTTGGTTCACTAACGGGTAGATTGTGAAGGAAATAGTGAATGTGATGGAGAGAAGGGAGAAAATGTCTTATGTATGCAGGAAACTACATTGAAAGGAAATGGAACTAGAGAGATAGGTAATGGGTATAATCTCTATTACAGCAGGTCAAGAGAGGGGAGAAATGGAGTTGGGGTCATAATAGGTAATAGCTGAAAGAAAAAATGGTAGAAGTAAAGAGAATTAATGATAGACTTTTAAAGATCCCAATGATAATAGGGGATCAGATAATAAATATAATTTCAGCATATGCCCCCCCCCCCCAGATGTTTTCCCAATTAGCATTTATCTGTTGCCTAGCTACGTTCACTTATAAATCTAGAGAAATAAGGATTGTATCACTGTTGGTATTGGAGTCATCTACAGATGTTTCTTTTCACCTCATCCAATTTGCGTTTTATTCGACTGAAGCTCTCTCTCTCTCTCTCTCTCTCTCTCTCTCTCTCTCTCTCTCTCTCTCTCTCTCTCTCTCTCTCTCTCTGTATGTGAAGGACGTTGTAAGACAAATGCATCCTCTCACAATTTTTTAATGGTTGCTAGTTTGCCGGCATATTTTTCAATCTCAGGAAGTTTCTCTTAACTGAGATCCCAACTTCGAAGATGAGAACGAGGAAGGAAGATTTTGTGATCACCAGAATCTTAAAAGAGATTTCCAGAATCGTGGTGAGTCAGGATGCGGAATTATAGAAAATGTTATATATTTTGACCCGCAGACTTTAACCGCTGGAATATGATTCGGTCCTCAAAGAACCTCTGTCTGAAATAGGTTTTAAGGTAACAAGGAATAGTTGCGTTTAAATGTTTATATTGTTTTGTGGTTTGTGTTGGCATGTTGTAGTCAATGTTTATTTTCTTTTATTTTACTGTTACCTTTACCTCTTCAAAATTAGTATATATATTATACCTTCTAATAGACTCTCTCTCTCTCTCTCTCTCTCTCTCTCTCTCTCTCTCTCTCTCTCTCTCTCTCTCTCTCTCTCTCTCTCTCTATTAGTTCGTGTATGCATATTTTTCACTATTCTCTTTTTCTCAATCCATTACCTCGTATAAATGAATCGGATGAAAATTATTGTACCAAAATAGGTGGAAAACTAAATTTTTCGTTATTCCACTCATGCATAATCTTTATTTCATTAGAGTAATTTTATCTATTACTGTTTCAGTATCAGATGATTATGCAGTTTATTACTTTTATGGTTTGTAAGTTCTACTTTATATACTTTTACGAAGTCTGCACTCTTCATTAGAGTAGGTTTATCCAAGCTGCCTTTTTTTTCTAAGATTACGCAATTTTACGAGGAAAATTTACCGCTGATACAACTTCATTCTCTGTTCGAGTGAAACAGGTTATCTAGATTAAAGTGCGACGTAATGGAATAAAAAATCCTTACCTCTGAAGTTAATGGAATACTAATTCTGGAGAGCAATGCGAGACTGGTGAAATATAACCATCGTTGACTCTGAGGTAAATATGCCATAGTACACTGCTATCTCATCCCTTACATCTTAATTGTATAACATAATCTTATTATATTTTCCTTTTTAATAGATTAATTTTTTATGTCTTGTTTATCCCCAGTATATACCGCCAAACTTTCTTGAAATCTTCTTTAATAAAGTTATACTGGTACATTCTAACATTTTTGTGAGTACATCATTTCCTTGCTATTACCAGCAGTAATGATGCATCGAAATTTCGTTAACATTCTGTTTTTAATATTCAGCTTTTACTAACAAACCTCAATTCTTTTGGGGGTGACCAGCCCTCGTTGTTGTTGTTGTTATTATTATTATTATTATTATTATTATTATTATTATTATTATTATTATTATTATTAGACAAGGCAGTGGCTGCAACCTTAATAGAAGATTCACACTACAATCCCAAGCGCTCCAGCGAGGAAGGGAATGAAATATAGAGGTACGAATGAAATATGAATGAGATCAGTGACAACTTAGGATAGATAAGTCATTTATAAACTTTAAAATGAGATTAATGTTAACCTATTGAGCAGGAAAGCATATGCAACTAGTTTGAACTTCTAAAGTTCCGCCGATTCAACCACCAGATTACGAAGATCATTCCTGTCGCTATTTGTTTCCCACCGTTATCCCTACACTAATGGGTCAGTTGCTCACCAGGCATGGTTTATTATTTGCAGAGGGTTTTAACGATCTCGTGCCCTTGCAGTCATCAACCACAGTTAATGGCGGTGGGCCCAACCCTTGACTTAATAGTCCAACTACAAGGCAACAGTTTCCACAGTAATTGGCAGTTTGCTTAGTCTTTTCCTAAAATCAAGATTGCAAAGCAGTAAGTGTCCTTATGATCCCTTTCTACGACACGAAGGACGTCCGGCCCTAGCATTCTTACACCCCTACCACAGGGCAACAAGACCATTCCCCAATCTGGTCATCGCCAGATTAATCTTCAAGAATACTGTGTAGTTTTTAAGATTAAGAATGCAATACTGTTAAAATTGAGTGCAGTCTGGGAAGATCTGAATGCAGAGGTTGGTCAGAATGATGTAAATTCTTATGCAATAAGCAAAAGGAAGTAACTGAAAGACGGTACTAGAGATTTATATCCATATCAGGAATAATGAATTGAATAGACAGCAAGTTTTTGAGAAAAAAAAAAAATAAGATGAGAATCGCCAGCTGAAGACCAGAGAGGTATAAGACTGTGATAGGTATCTATAAACATTATGAGTTGTAAGGTGAGATTTTTTGTTATGATTAAAAACTTATAATTAAGGCATTTCGTGTTGTTGGCCGTGGTAGTCGCGACGCCAGTTAGTTCTTTAATCAGAGAAAGACACTCTGATTAAAGAACTCACCTAATCTGTAAATTTTAATAATTTATTGATTTATTTATTCACTATTATCATTTATCATTTATTCCCTTTATCAAATATATACGTAAGTATGTATGTACATATGTGAAAATATTTCTATGTGTATATACTGTATATATATATATATATATATATATATATATATATATATATATATATATATATATATACATATATATGATATATATATATATAAAATTGTGTGTGTGTTCATGTGTATATGTGTGTGTGCGCGCGCGCCTTTATAGATATATTTAGAATGTATATGTATGTACAGTATATACACATTTGTATGTACATGTAAATGTTTATATACATTTGTGTGTATATGTATATATATATATATATATATATATATATATATATATATTTATATATTTACATATATGTGTATATATATATATATGTATATATATATATATTTATATTTATATTTTCATCGGTTCATAAGTATTTGCGTAGTTCGCGTACTATAAGGCTCTTGTCTTTTCCAATGAAATGATGATGTCTGACATTAAACTGAATATCAAGGTTTTTTCCCATGACTTCCACCAAGATCTGCGATGCGGAGATTCGAGATGAAATATTCATGATACTATCTCCTGTATTACTTACAGCCGCCGAAGAAATATTATAGCGAATGTAAATATGAAGAGGGAAATTGATATTAGGTTCTTTTGAAATTTTCATTCATAAATCACTGTAAGAAACCAGAAGTTTTAGTAATATCAGCGCGGCCATTTCCATAAACATTTCATATATTCGTGACCTTTATAGACTACACTATATATATATATATATATATATATATATATATATATATATATATATATATATATATATATATATATATATAAGGATGAAGAGGACAGCAAGAAGACTTCGGATCATCTTACATATTTATTCAACACCAACGTTTCGGGAATCCATTCCCATCATCAGGGCTACATAAAACATGAAATTATGTTTACATTAGAAATTAATCATACATTTTTGCTTAAAATTGCTTTGGTATAAAAAATATCAAAAAACGGTTAAAAGAATCAAAATACAGGAATCTAGACGTTATATAAAAACATGTGGCTAACAGAGGTCTTTTACAATTATGATGATAAAAACACTTGTGATCAAAATGGAATAAAAAATATACATATATGTAAATGAATGGTCGAACTTACTGTCAAGAGATGTGGCTGAAAACTATAGGAATATTTGAGAAAATTCTTGAAGAAAATGCTTTAACTACGAACAAAAAATAGATCAACAAGGGATGATAGGTAATGGTAGTTAGGCAATATGTAATGGTGTGGAGGTGGTTTGATTATTTAAGGAAGGGGACAGTTTCTTTATATAGAGAGATTCTAAGAGAAGGAGCGAAAGGCAATCGGATGTTTGGGAAAGAATTTCGAAATGGTTGTATTGTATATGAGTTTTACATGAGTTTGAATGATTTCTTATAGAGGAAAATTCTTGGGATTTTAATACGGAACCAGTGCGATGACTGACACCCCTATGGGAATCGATGCGGACCTTCAGTAATCGTCGGGTAGACCCGATATAGTTTCCAAAATTACATTTTGGACAAGTATACTTGTAAACAACGAAGGACCGCATCAACTCTGGGAGGGTGTCTTTGAACCTGAAAAGTTTGCCAATATTTAAAGGGTTTTTTAATATAAACTTAAAATTCACATATGGGTACAGAGTGCTGAGGGCTGTGGTGAGCTCGTTTCTGAAAAGAGCATTTTTAACATAAGGCAATGATACATACATTAGTTTTTTGGGAACTTCAGGACATTTATATTTAGGCTGAAAAATACCATTAAGAAATTTATTAACAATTTTGTCATAGAGGTGTGAAGGATAACAATTGTATGTAAAATATGTTTTTAAAAATGAAATTTCTTTATGAAAATTATGCCAGTCCGAACATAAGGAATATGCTCTAAATAAAAGGGTTTGAATAGAGTTAATCTTGAATGATTTCGAACAACTGCTAAAAAAATTAAGACCCAAACCAGTGTATGTCTCTTTTCTAAAAATACCTGTAAGAAATCCTCTATTTGAGCGTGAAATGTTTATGTCAAGGAATGGCAACTGGTTATCTTTTTCTATTTCCATGGTAAACTTAATGTTTGGGTGAATTCTATTTACATATTCTAAAAACTTGTCAGCATGGGATTTTTCTCTAAATAGCAAAAAAGTGTCGTCAACGTATCTTTTATAGAAACTAGGACGAAATGCTTCCGGACATTGTCCAAGGTATATTTCCTCCAAGTGGCACATGAATATATTGGCAAATGTAGGACCCAAGGGCGACCCCATTGCCATTCCATCAACCTGTTTGAATAATTTGGTATTAAAAACAAAATGAATATCTATTACTGAAAGTTCAAGGAGTTTTCTGAAACTGTTTGAATCAAAGCCGTTGAATAAGGTATTTTCGGTAGGAAAAAGCTTGTTGAGTATAATTTCTATTGTTTCATGAAGGGGCACGTTAGTAAACAAAGATTCTACATCCAAGCTAACCATAATTGAGTTACTATCTTGTTCAAGTATTTCGGGAATGAACTTGGCGGAGTTTTGAAGAGTAAATTGATTATTGGTTAAATGACTAAGGAGAGGAACTAGGAATTTGGCTAAGTGATAATTTGGCGAGTTATAAGCTACATTTGCCAATATATTCATGTGCCACTTGGAGGAAATATACCTTGGACAATGTCCGGAAGCATTTCGTCCTAGTTTCTATAAAAGATACGTTGACGACACTTTTTTGCTATTTAGAGAAAAATCCCATGCTGACAAGTTTTTAGAATATGTAAATAGAATTCACCCAAACATTAAGTTTACCATGGAAATAGAAAAAGATAACCAGTTGCCATTCCTTGACATAAACATTTCACGCTCAAATAGAGGATTTCTTACAGGTATTTTTAGAAAAGAGACATACACTGGTTTGGGTCTTAATTTTTTTAGCAGTTGTTCGAAATCATTCAAGATTAACTCTATTCAAACCCTTTTATTTAGAGCATATTCCTTATGTTCGGACTGGCATAATTTTCATAAAGAAATTTCATTTTTAAAAACATATTTTACATACAATTGTTATCCTTCACACCTCTATGACAAAATTGTTAATAAATTTCTTAATGGTATTTTTCAGCCTAAATATAAATGTCCTGAAGTTCCCAAAAAACTAATGTATGTATCATTGCCTTATGTTAAAAATGCTCTTTTCAGAAACGAGCTCACCACAGCCCTCAGCACTCTGTACCCATATGTGAATTTTAAGTTTATATTAAAAAACCCTTTAAATATTGGCAAACTTTTCAGGTTCAAAGACACCCTCCCAGAGTTGATGCGGTCCTTCGTTGTTTACAAGTATACTTGTCCAAAATGTAATTTTGGAAACTATATCGGGTCTACCCGACGATTACTGAAGGTCCGCATCGATTCCCATAGGGGTGTCAGTCATCGCACTGGTTCCGTATTAAAATCCCAAGAATTTTCCTCTATAAGAAATCATTCAAACTCATGTAAAACTCATATACAATACAACCATTTCGAAATTCTTTCCCAAACATCCGATTGCCTTTCGCTCCTTCTCTTAGAATCTCTCTATATAAAGAAACTGTCCCCTTCCTTAAATAATCAAACCACCTCCACACCATTACATATTGCCTAACTACCATTACCTATCATCCCTTGTTGATCTATTTTTTGTTCGTAGTTAAAGCATTTTCTTCAAGAATTTTCTCAAATATTCCTATAGTTTTCAGCCACATCTCTTGACAGTAAGTTCGACCATTCATTTACATATATGTATATTTTTTATTCCATTTTGATCACAAGTGTTTTTATCATCATAATTGTAAAGGACCTCTGTTAGCCACATGTTTTTATATAACGTCTAGATTCCTGTATTTTGATTCTTTTAACCGTTTTTTGATATTTTTTATACCAAAGCAATTTTAAGCAAAAATGTATGATTAATTTCTAATGTAAACATAATTTCATGTTTTATGTAGCCCTGATGATGGGAATGGATTCCCGAAACGTTGGTGTTGAATAAATATGTAAGATGATCCGAAGTCTTCTTGCTGTCCTCTTCATCCTTAAACTTAAGCTTGCCAGAAGCGAAAATGTTACTAGTTATATATATATATATATATATATATATATATATATATATATATATATATATATATATATATATATATATATATATATATATATATATATATATTTGTGTGTGTGTGTGTTTGTGTGTGTGTGTGTGTGTGTGTGTGTGTGTGTTTGTGTGTGTGTGTGTGTGTGTGTGTGAAGTTTTCCTTTATGGATACCCGAACTTTTTTTTTAACATATTCTTGATACCGAGGATACTCTGATTACTTTTCTACGATCTATTGTTGATATTGAGGTGATATCATTAGGATACTGTATACCCTCATAATAATGTCGCTCTATACAGTCTACATGAACTTATTTACATTAAGAATATTCGACTGAACATTTGATATCTTAATGTGAATATTGAATGACCTTTTATGCGTTCTGTATATTTCGAGATATACATTCCCATGACATGAATTGTTGATAAGCGAACCGGATTTGCCATCTGAATTATTCTGAAGTAAATCGAAAGCATACCAGGAAGTGGCACTGTGTTGATCGAATGAAACAAATGACCAGTCATTGAGAAAATTAAAATTAATTGTTGCTTCTGAATTTAGAGATAGATTTGAATTATTTGGTTGTAAATATCAAACGCTTGGTTAGCCTTTGGTCAAATTTAGATCAATGTTCCATGCCAATTTTCGCCTTTGCCAATTTCTTCCGAGAATAAGTTTTGCCCAATCACTATCCCAGATGTATCTAGCAATATGTTTTCATCCTAAATGAATTTCAATCATAGTCATTAACGTTTATAGATATGGTGTATTAGATTATTAACACTGTATTTAAGGTTATAGTGTTTTAAGAAGATAATGCAGAACTACTAAAGGTGAATCTACCAAAATATTTTATATAAAAGTTTTAGTATTAGAATAGAGATGCATTTCAGATACGAATTTCATGCAGAAATAACTCTGCTTACGTACCTCCTGTGAATGCAGGCGATCTGGCTTCGAACGCCATAATTAAGATTACACAACAGTTATCTGCTGACAGTGACAGAAATAGCATAATTGGAAAATATTTTTTCCCTTCTTGTTATTCTGAGATTTTAGTTTTTCATCATAAACACATTAATATTATTCTAATTACTCACTTTCCTGGTTTCCTTGGCTTTTCTGTCGCATGTTCCTTTTCAAACTAGAACAATAACAACAAGGAAAAATGTTACCATCCATCCAACTATTGTAAATCGTATAGGTACGGCGAGATGCCATATTTATGTTGAGGATTTGATTAAGCAATAGATAATGGCTATTGCTCATTTTTGCATGATGAGGTTTTTTTACACGGGTAATTGTATTGACATGAAGTGAAAGATATTTCATGCACCTGTGACCCCAACTTATAAAGTGCATCATCAGACAGTTCGTTCCTTTGTACAAATAGTTTCATTCAGTCTATGCTAAACATTGAATATATTCACCTATGTAATTAGCAATACCGAAATAGAATCAAGATAAAGATATCCTCATTATAGTGAAGACCAGCTGCTGCTATGTTTATGCCTTAGGGAGTTATTACACACACACCCACCCACCCCTCCTGTTCAGATTACTTCTGCAACAATAGAAGCTTTTTACAATTACTCGGAAAGTCCACAGCAGCTCATCAAACCGCCTTACACAAACTGAACTATTCTCAATGTATCTTTTTCGCATCTTGGCCCTCTAATGGTGTTGAAAATCTCTCATGTTTATATCTCCTTTACTGGAATTGAACAACTCGGCCAGATCGCCGCAGCCTAACTGGCCGCTGCGTTAACATCTATGATTGTATTAATGACGACTATTACACAAGAGAGGGAGAGGGAGAGAGAAATATTTCAATTATTGTTTGCTTATATACCAGTAGTTAATTAGCCTATAAGGGCTGGCTTCTTCACCACAGTTATATATATTTTTTTTTCTTTTTTTTCTTTTTTTGAAAAATCCTATTCTATTTAAATTGTCTATATAGGGAATAATGAAGCTTAAGTTTACATAGTAAAATGTTCAGTTATCAAACCCCTTCCACAATGGTTACACAGTGAGAATTCAAGTAAAGAATGGTGACCTTATAAAACGCATCAATGAGCTTTCCCAAAGCTCTTTTCAATAATTCTATCACGGCACGTTGGCAATAAAATACATACATGGTAATATACTTAAGAAATATATATAAATGTGATATATAATTCATAAATATATATCATGATTATATACCTAGAATGTGTTTACATACTAGCTAGAAAATGTATAAGTATTTCTCAATTACCCTAGGAATAATAAATATAAATGCAAAGCAAACTGGCCGTGGCCAGTTGTCGTAGACCCCCTTTTCTCAAGTTCTTTGGAGTCCTGTTTATGTCTATTATCTCCTTACTCCAAATACATCCAAATTGTACCCTTTCTCTCTAACCAATCATTCCACGTAACCGAACCGTCTCAAAAGTCTTTCGATATTTTTGAGAATCGGTTTCTCTGTGAATTGTTTCCCTCTTTAATTGCATTATATTTTCAATGTTGTTCTCCGGTTTGATATTCCTTAGTTGTCTTGCATGATAAATGTTTGTATAAAGTTTGACTGCTATTGGAGTGTTTACTCCAGATCTTAGCATGAATCCCTGGTACCGACCTTGGATAAGCTTATAATGCATAATACTTCATAAAATCTTTCACAATTCTGATCATCTTTTACACTCATATCTTCACAGCCTATACTGTGCAGTATTGCATTCAAGGTTCAGTAAACTTAGATTTATTAAAGAATCTCCCAAGCCATGTTGCAGAATTATTGGAACTCAGGAAGTTGAAAGTTGGAGGAAATCAAATTTTGTTGAGACGAATTATTTCTAATTTTTTTTAATATTCTTTGTTTTCATTTAAAGCTTTAACCAATTCCATACAAAATTCAGTGATTTAACTAATGTTCATAACCTCTTAAAAAAGTATTTGGCAATGTTTTGGGTATTTAATGCGGACTCTGTCACAAAAAAAGGTTGACGGGAGGGATATTTTTTGCCATTATCTTTTCAATAGCTGAAAAAAAAAATGGAAATGGAAATGGGAAGAGAAATAAGTGATATTTAGCCCTTCAAACTTTGGACTTTTATTGAGAAAGGGTATTTGATAACTAGGGAAACTTAGAAAGGAGAGTATTCAAGTTGATAGACTCTGTAATCTGCTGACGGTAACCCAACGTGGTATTTGCAGTAAGCTAAGAATGTAAAGACAAAGAAGAATGGAAGACCTAAAAAATAAAATAAAAAAAAAGACGAGCAGAGAGAGAAAGATATCATTAGGTACTGAGTTTTAAGCAAACTAATGTTGACCTGGAGGCTATTAAAAGTCTTTGAATGTTGGGAAAGGTCTTTGCAGATAATCCAAACTTCAGGAGGCTGCTTCTTCCAGCCAAGTTTCAACAGTCTTGAATTGGCATCTGGCACAAAGTTTGGACGGCACGTGCGTTGTTCCCAACCAATGCATGTCCTGTATATTCTGACAGCGGTAAAATAGAGACATGAAAACCTTATTGTAGTGTGAAGTGGTGGTGAAAATATACTAGGATAGCATAAGACGGAAAAGTAAATAATTCTTGCTTCACAAAAAAAATTATTGCATTAAAGCAAGCGAGTTGCAAAGCATTTTTAGTAATTATGAAAATAAGGCAATCATTAGCAACCTATTATAAACGTAAGAAATATTCAAATGAAAACTTAAAATTAAAAGTGTAAACGTTCAAGTACGCTGACTAAATTTACTTAATCTTAACATTGTGGTACACAGCAAAATTGACGAAAAGTTTGTTTGTCATTATTTAAAGTTTGTACGAAGTGAATGACATAATTATAAAAGTTTTCGCCACGAGCAATATTCTTCATCGCATGAGGTTACATTGTTTATGAACGATAGTTTATGACGTAAAAAGGTTAAGTATTAAGTGCTCTCTCTCTCTCTCTCTCTCTCTCTCTCTCTCTCTCTCTCTCTCTCTCTCTCTCTCTCTCTCTCTCTCTCTCTCTCTCGTTCCAACCACTTGCTAGTCATTCTTTGCATTCCGAACCACAAAAGCGGATTCATTGACCTCATGGGTTTTTCAATCCTAAACCATAACTGTTACTCTCAACAGATTTCTCTTATTCCATTTCCTGTGGGACTGTCATTTTTGTTTTATTTGTGGAATCGAGAGGAATAATGGAAGTACCAGAATTATATGAAATTATGCAAGTCATTAACAAAAGTGCAAAAGAGCTTTTGTTATTTTTTTTCAACATTTTGATGTCGAGGAATTGCGCAATATAAGTCAATCATTTGCTTTCTTTTGTGTTTTTCTAGATGGAATGCTTAATTTCACAAACTTTTGAAATTTATTTTGTTCATATATATATTTATATTATTTATCTACTTGTCTATCTATCTATCTACCTATCTATCTACAGTATCTTTCTATCTATCTATCTATATGTATGTGCTGTATATATATATTATATATATACATATATATATGTCTGTATATATAATATATATATATATATATATATATATATATATATATGTCTGTATAATGTATATATATATATATATATATATATATATATATATATATATGATAAATTTTTGCACATTGAAACGTGTTTCTTTCATATATCAAATAAGCCATATATATTAATACATTAAAGTCTGGATTCTCTTAACGACCCCAGGCGGAACCGCCCAAAGACTATAATATCGGACTGGCGGGGATTTGAACCCTCGTCCAGGATATCTGTATGCCGCCTGGGGCTCTGATCCCGAGGTCGTTAAGAGAATCCAGACTTTAATGTATTAATATATATGGCCTATTTGAAATATATATATATATATGTATATATATATACATATATATATA
Source organism: Palaemon carinicauda (assembly GCF_036898095.1). Classification (NCBI taxonomy): domain Eukaryota; kingdom Metazoa; phylum Arthropoda; class Malacostraca; order Decapoda; family Palaemonidae; genus Palaemon; species Palaemon carinicauda. The sequence continues at coordinate 7,942,840 of NC_090727.1, read as the reverse complement.
CATATATTATATATATATATATATATATATATATATATATATATATATATATATATATATATATAATATATGTATATATATATATATATGTATATATATACATATGTATATATATATATATATATATATATATATATATATATATATATATATATATATATATATATATATATATACATATATATATATATATATATATATATATATATATATATATATGAATTAATAAATATATCCTTATATGTGTGTATCCGGATATCAGCAAGCACGCGCAAGTATTTGCATATAAAAATATACGTCCACTAATATATATTTTCCATCGAGATAAATTTTGCCTGGGACCAAGAATACAATTTCTAATGCCATTCCATTTTTTCTCGGGAGAGACTTTTCGTGTTTTAGTCGTATTTATTTCTCTCGCCTAACGCTTTTGAATCCCCTTCGCTTCGATGGTTATTTATTGTTATGCTTTTGTATTGTATCCTTCGCATTGCTCAGAGAGCCGTTGGTGGGGTGTGTTTTATGACCATTGTGTGATAATGTTTTATTGAACAGGGATTACTCAGTGAAATTCGTTGGAATTTTCTTTTTTATGATATTGAGTGATATGTAAAATGTTAACCAACTTGGCATCAAGATAAAGAAGGATTCCGCTTTTTATAAAAGGTAAATATTCAGTAAAAGTTCTTAAATGTGAACGATATGTATAATGTTTATGAGCCCTTTCTCAAGGAAAATATAACAACACAGATTACCAAATAATTCTTCATCACACAAGGGGTAACTGCAATAATTGTTCAGTGGCCACTTCCCTCTGGGTAAGGGTAGAAGAGACTCTTCAGCTATGGTAAGCAGCTCTTCTAGGAAAAGGACACTCCAAAATCAAACCATTGTTCTCTAGTCTTGGGTAGTGCCGTAGCCTCTGTACCATGGTTTTCCACTGTCTTGGGTTAGAGTTCTCTTGCTTGGGGGTACACTCGAGCACACTATTCTATCTTATTTCTCTTCCTCTTGTTTTGTTAAAGTTTTTATAGTTTATGTAGGAGATATTTATTTTAGTATTGTTACTCTTCTTAAAATATTCTAGTTTCCTTTTTTCCTTTCCTCACCGGGCTATTTTCCCTGTTGAAGCCTCCGGGTTTATAGCATCCTGCTTTTCCAACTAGGGTTGTAGCTTAGCTAGTAATAATAATAATAATGATAATAATAATAATAATAATAATAATAGAAGGGAGAGTCCAAAATTAATTTATCTGTTTTAATTCCAACAGAAAATCTCTCTCTCTCTCTCTCTCTCTCTCTCTCTCTCTCTCTCTCTCTCTCTCTCTCTCTCTCTCTTATATGATAACTTAGAAGGCAAGGTGCAGAGATTGCCAAGTCTTGTCTATCGCTTTTAGATGGGAAGTTAATTGAAAAAATATTGTTCTGTTAGTTGATGACTCAAGGTCTTTTCATGAATACCATAATTAAAGGTTTATGTTGGCTTAGATTACTTATGCTTTCAACATTGTTATCTTATTTTAGGAGCATAGTCTTCCTTCTTCCTCTTCCTCCTTGGTAGGACCGAAGGAACATCACATGAAAGTGTGATTCAAGAAACACAAAAGCTGGAATGCAATATCATTTCGATATAATAAAGAATACAGGAGGAGATGACCTTCTGAAGATTACAAGTCTGACTGCGAGGAAAATTTATCTCTCCTTGCTTACATAGAAACAGCAGGAGACGTATTACTTATAGAAACGCACATTGAGTTTCCCGTTTGATAAGCCTTTTTCATGATAAACATTCAGCGATTGGTTCTTTGTATGATAATGACTTGAAAGTTGGCATTTTATCCTAGAAATATGAAATATGTTTGAAATACAGTTGTTATTTTAGACAATATTTTTGTGTGTGTAGGGAAGATAACCTCTTAGGATAGTTTTTTAACCGAAAAGTTACATGTGGTCACGGGATTGATTGTTTGGAAACTTTATTATCTGACTCAGATTATATAAAAATAAATGATAAGGTCTTGATATGAAACATAGACTATCTCTAATGCAAATGAAATAATTATTCTTTTTCTGAAAGGAATTATTTGGAAAACAAAATTAGATAATTTTTGGAAAGAAGGCCTCTGTTAAAAAGAAATTCATTTCTATAATGATAAGAAGAGAGACTTCAAAATATCTCTCCTAAAATAAAGAAAAAAAAATCAAGTCAATGCTCATTAGAAACAGAACACATATTACAGTTATTAAACGTAATGTCATCAACCAATGCATAACCCACCTACTAAAAGTCTACCAATTCTAATGTAATAATTAGTTTTGATTTCTGGTAAACTGTCAGTGATAATTCATAAGTAGAATATTGTTGATGCATCAATTTTTCATATTCTTCTTTTTGTCGAAAACTCTCGGGTTTATGTTTCACTCTCTCGTTCTTTCTACGCATTAATATTATTTTTAGTTATATGAATTCTTTTATTGGGAAGAATATTTGGTGATGTTCACAAGGACTATTTACTCACTTTGTGTTGTTGTGTGGTTACGAGAATCTTCCGTGGACAATGCCGTAAATGAATATTTATTTATATAGAAACAGTTTTATTTTTCCCTCCAATCATTTTTACGAAGATATTAAGAAGAGCCTTTTGGTACTCTTGTCTTTACTAGGAGAGACGGGGGAATATAAATTATAACTACATTACTTTTATTCTTTTTGAGTTCGGAATTTAATTTTGATGTAAACGTCAGTAATATTTACGAAAAACTTATTATTGGGAATTTATGTAAATCGCGTTGTTGTCAATACCAAGAAGATCTTACTGTATTGTAGGGAAGACTTTACCTTAATTTTTCATGTTATCTTTCTTATTAAAGCTGGTGATGCAGATTAAATTTGCAAGAGTTACCATTTCAGTCAGTGATTCCTCTATTAAACACAATTGCGTTCCAGAAGAATAAAGGAAACTCTCCTAACCCTTGTAATTTTGTATCTTTGAAATTTTCCCGTAAATTGATTCACATCACATACTAATCTATTAAATTAAAACAAAATTTGGTCGTAAAATACTTGAAATTAAATATTGCAAATATTCAATATTCAGTGATCTTTTCAAGGGAGTCTGCAGTACATTAAGCCGGAAGACAGGTAAGGTTCTAGGCTGAAAGTTTGAGAAACCATTGGTCTAGCTAGATGAAAAAAACACAATAGATTCTATCAGTATCATTACCATATGAAAAAGACAGGCAGACTATCATTGCTTATACGAGACATTGCAGCCATTATAACCTATAGTGAAGTGAGTGAAGCCCTAAAACAAACTTCCCTTGGCATCACAATCGTGGCTGACATTCAGATGCACTCAGGTGTCCCCCCCAAAAAAGAGCCATTAATGTTCAGAGAAAATAGGGCATGATTTAGCATCAGTTCGGGCAAAACACCGCAGAAATTTTAGTGAAGTTTTATGGTGTTGAATTGAAGTCAAGTATTAAAAACACAAAAAACTTGAGGAACTCTGTGAATGGCGCATGTATATTCTTACGAAGCTGGTTTAGTTTAGAGTAAATATTTTATTCATGTATTCCATATGTGTATTTATGAGGTGTATAGCCAGCTCGTAAGGTGAGCTCCTCTCATGTAGGTATAAGTAATTGTATGTAAATTGTGTAAGACTTTCGTCGTTCCTTTTATTGTATTTTTCATTTGTCAGTATATGTAAATTCACGTTAATTTCAAAAATATACTTTTAATTTCACGTATTTTGTTACGTAGTCTTATGCAATCTTAATTAAGTGTGCTGTACGAACCATACAAGGTATGAATGGGGACTTATGTAATTTTTTCATGTTTTCATGAGGTATTGCTTCATGCTTGTGAGAAATTACACAATTCTTATATTTTCCACGTGTTTGGAATATTCTCGAAAACCCCAGAGTTAGTTTCATCTTTTTTTTTTTTAATGTTTCGAGGAGGAATGTGGACGGAGTTAGCTGAGAGAGGTTTGCCTTGGAAGGGAGGTTGGGTATCATGTCCGATAGACTCAGTTGGCAACTGTTACACAGTTAGGCATGGCCCCCAAGCTTCTAGACCCCTGACTTATAAGGATTTAGAATAAGCTAATATATATATATATATATATATATATATATATATATATATATATATATATATATATATATATATATATATATATATATATATATATATATATATATATATAAATATATATATATATATATATATATATATATATATATATATATATATATAATGTATGTATATATATATATATATATATATATATATATATATATATATATATATATATATATATATATATATATGCCCCTATCAGGTAGTAGGTTGGCAGGGGCACTAGCTGCCTGTTGAGATACTACTGCTAGAGCGTTATGGGGTCCTTTGACTGGCCAGACAGTACTACGTTGGATCCTTCTCTCTGGTTACGGTTCTTTCCCTTTGCCTACACATACACCGAATAGTCTGGCCTATTCTTTAAAGATTCCCCTCTGCCCACATACACCTGATAACACTGAGATTACCAAACAATTCTTCTTCACCCAAGGGGTTAACTACTGCACTGCAGTTGCTCAGTACGTACTTTCCTCTTGGTAAAGGTAGAAGAAATTCTTTAGCTATGGCAAGCACCTCTTATAGGAGAAGGACACTCCAAAATCAAACCATTGTTCTCTAGTCTTCGGTAGTGCCTTAGCCTCTGTACCATGGTCTTCCACTGTCTTGGGCTAGAGTTATCTTGTTTGAGGGTACACTCGGGCACACTATTGTAAGTAATTTCTCTTCCTCTTGTTTTTTAAAGTATTTATAGTTTACATAGGAATTATTTATTTTAATGTTGTTGCCGTCCTTAAAATATTTTATTTTTCCTAGTTTCCCTTCCTCACTGGGCTATTTTCCCTGTTGGGGCCCCTGGGCTTGTAGCATTCTTCTTTTCCAACTAGGGTTGTAGCTTAATAATAATAATAATAATAATAATAATAATAATAATAATAATAATAATAATGATGATGATGATGAATAGGAGCAGAAGATATCCAGCCAATCCCATTGTAAGAGCCAGCATCCTCTCTCTCAAGTACCTTGAGTGAGTGTCCTCTACAAAGTGAATATGCTTATACCCAACATATATCATGTGTAGTGTGTTAAAACATTACTCAAACTTCGAAAGGGATTCCATTTTATTTTGTTTTTAGTATGTGCTGGTATTATAGAACTTTTTTATAAGTGGCCCTTTGAGATTCAAGTGAAAACGTGAAGTGTACATGAATTGCTAAAATTCGTAAGTTTATCAGTTACTTTTATGTAATTTCAATAAGAGTTTAATCATTAGAGTGGTGAAGTGTTATTAATTTTCATTTATTATCAAGATTAAATATTTGTGTAAAATTAAATTTCCAGTGAAACAAGTGATTTTTTAATTTTAGGGTGTAATATTTTCTTGTCTTAGTCTAAGATTTGTTCAGATTTAATAGTTCGAGTGATTTATTTTTGGTTAATTTCTTTTAAAGTGTTGTAATTTTTATAGAATATATTTATTTTTGTAAAGTGTGCGTTATTTCGATCACTTGTATTTCTTACAGAGCTCTCTCTATCCTTGTTAAAGACTAGAAGTAAGAGGTTGTTTTGGATAATTTTTAATAATAATTAACCCAGTTTGTTTTGAGTGTACGTAAGAGACCATTGGATATTCATTGTTTTTATGTATTGCCATCTGGGAGTTACGTTATTTTCTCAGAGCTCTGGTATTAATTTTTTTTCAAGTGTAACAGATTTTTGTTAAAACAAACATGTGAGTTTGGAACTCGGGAGGTTACGTAACTTGCCAGCCGCAATATATAATGTATATTTTTGGTGCCCAGACCAAGGACTGTATAATATATATATTTTGGTGCCCAGCCCGGGACCATAATATATATATACATATATATATATATATATATATATATATATATATATATATATATATATATACTTATATATATATATATATATATATATATATATATATATATATATATATATATATATATATATATATATATATATATATATATATATATATATATATAATGATTGTGGAGCGACTTTATTATGTCATACAAGAAGGATTGTTTGATATATAAACTATAGTTCACTGACATTCTTTCATCAGGGCATTCCTTATTAAAGTTAAATTATATGCATCGTCGTCCTGTTTGAATAAGCCCAAAGATTCAGGGTTGTCTTGGTTGTTACTAGAGCAATATATTTATGAGATAATATATGCCAGTTTAGATTTCATGTTCATACGTATGTTTGCTTTGCGGGGTTCAGCACCATCGATTGCATTGCTATTGCACTCCTTTCAAGTGAAGCTTAGTGGAAAGTCTGCTTCTCAGATATCATCGATTAGCATCCAGCTGGAAGGATAATATGTTCTTTCGCCCATTAATGGTTCAGTGTTTTGGGAAGTTTATCAAAGTGCAGGGATAAGGAAAGCAGCGAAACGGTATTTTACCTAGTGGGTTCATCTTTGTTAGTATGCCAGTTTTATTTATATTTAATCTACTCTGCTTTGTATTTTAATAATACAAAATTAAGAAAATTTTATTTACATTGTTATTGATAGTTATAACCAACATTTTAATATATCGTGATTGTTCAGTAATACCACAGGACATAACCTAGAATTAGTATAGATTCATTAATATATATTTTAATCCTCTCTCAAAAATTTTAGAAATAAATCCTCTTTGAAAATGATGGGAATTTGTTCGGACAAAAATAATGGGAATTCAGTGGCCTCAAATGTTTCCCCACCTGACAGCCATTAAAACACGTGTGATATATGCAAGTGATTCATCCTCTTAAAAGCCCCTTTCAGTGTTTTCACGTTTCCTGAATATTTCATAACCAATATTTAGGACCGGTTATCTCTCCCTCAAAAATAACAGTGGACTGCATTGTTATTCAAAACCCTCTTTTTCTTGTTCGGAGTAAATCAACTCTCTTTAGTTGTCTATTGATGATATTGAGGAGGTGGAGGACAGGGAGAAAATATACAAGACGAGGAGGGAGAGAGGGAGGAGAGGTGAAGGAAGAAGGAAATATATGAGAAATGACGGAAAGAGAAGGACGAAAAATAGGAAGAGGAGGAGGAAGTGCATGCTAGATTATATGAGGGGAGTGTAGAAGTTGGACAAAAGGCAGGCGGAATAGTAGAAAGAGGGGAAAAAGAATAAGAATAGGAAGCATTAGAGAAATAATAAGCTAGGAAAACGATAAAAAAAAATAGAAAGAGGCGGAAGATCTGAAGAAATATTTGGAGGAGGGAAAGATGAATAATAGTAGCAAGAGTAATTAGAGGGAGAGCAGGATAAAATGAAAAAAAAAAGAATAAAGATTATCAGCATTGGGTGATAGAGAACAAGCAATTTAATTCAGGAAAGAAGAAAAGATTAAAAGAATAGGAAGTTGGGGAGAAGGAACTGAAGTGGAAAATTAATAGCAGTAATCAAATGATGCTTGTTAGAAAATCAAGAAGAATAGGAAGAGGAGGCAGAGAAGAAAATGTTGGAATGAGATGGAGATGAATCGTCTTCCCCCGAGAATGCGATTCCATCTGTTCAGTGGTTTGGTGCTGATTGGGAAGACTTGATTGTCATCTTGGTTTCCTTGCCGACTTCGTTTCTTTATTTTGCTTTCATGTCTGTTTATCATGAAGAATATTATCAAGATTTACCTCTTTTCTTATTTCGAAGTTTGTTAATTACTTCTGGCAACGAAGTTGGGAGGAGGTTATGTTTTACCCTGCTTGTTTGTTTGTTTGTTTATGAAAATCTTCCTGGCCACAATTTTAATTCTAAAGTAATGAAACTTATTGGTATTAAGTGTTATGTAAGACGCTGGTAATGATTAAATTTTTGAAGGTCAAGGTCACAGTCAAGCAGAATATCAAATTCACGCAATCAGTCATAAGTTTGGACATTGTTGTAACAGAAACTTCATACTTGATTCATATTTGAGTGCGGGAAAATCCTTGCCAATTAATACATATTAAGGTCGAAGTTCAAGGTCGAGTCCAAAGTCAAGGTCAATCAAAATGTCAAGTTCCGGTCATCAACCATACTCCACAATTTTAATCGTAAAGTAATGAAACTTGCAGGGATTTCAAACTGTTACGTAAAGAGCTTGAAATGATTAATTGAATCTTCAATTGAAAATATTATAGATGATCATTAATATCTTTATTAAAATCATGTCTTTCTTTCGCGGAATTACTCAATCATTAAGATATCTCTGTAAGAGTCGAGTTTGATTCATTGTGATGGGTAAACTCCCTCTTTATTGATAATAAAAGAAAATGTGTAGAATATTGGGACTTGCGTCGTTAGACACAGTTCGTCGTTGATACAAATGATAGTGACAACTTGGAAGGTTTTTCCCTTATGAAACATTAGTAGATTAAAGCATCACTTAAGCTGCTTTAATAGGCTATCACGATTCTCAAAACTTACTGATAATTGTAAGTGGCTTCCACATTTTGTTATAATACCTTTTAAATGACAAATCCAGGATAAATTACTTTTTCTACATACAGAAAACTTCCCCATCAGCTGCTATATAAACCTAAGCAGAATGCACAACCGTAGCTTTCGCTTTCAACGTTCTCACCCCATTCTCGAATCTTTTTCATAACCAGCAACCATGCCTCTTAACAGCACGGTCTGAGACCTCCAAGGAAATGTTTAACAGCTTTGGAGACAAAATTTACACTTATTTGTTTCTGTCCTCTTTGCTAAATCACTGTATGTATATATATATATATATATATATATATATATATATATATATATATATATATATATATATATATGTTTTTTCAAAAAGGCCCATAAAAGAAACACAGGAAATATGAATAAATCACACTATATTTCGGTCAATAAACATCGACCCTCTTCAGGATGTAAAGTAAAAATGAGGGATACAGTGGAGAGTGACGGTTTATATATGAAAGCAAAAGGGTGTGTTCAATTGTTCTATAGTTGTTATAATTGCTGGAAGGATTAGCCAAATTTAATTACATCCAGGTGCGTCTTCTTATTGTTGAGCCGCTTGGAGGAAGGCTTGACCTCTGATGCATGTCCGGTGGTCGGTCTCCGTGGATTATCTTCTTAATGATAGGGTTGAGAAGAGTATTGTCCACTGTGTCAGCTTTCCATTGCCCCCCAGATAGGTTCATTGTGTTTGATTGATTTATGATGGCTGATTCCAGGATTTTCCTTCTGTACGGACAGGTACTCTTAAAAAGCAAAGACGACTCACTCCAGTTAATCTGGTGCCCTAAATCCCTAAGGTGAATGAAAATCCCCGAGTTTTCATACCCATATCTAACAGATCTTTTATGTTCGGATAATCTTTGAGATAGCGAACGGCCCGTTTGCCCAACGTACACTTTTTCACAATCCCCACATGGTACTTTGTAAACGCCGGATTCTATATTTCTTTTATTTTGATAAACATTAATAAGGGCGCTTCCTATGGTCTTTGGATATGAAAAAACAAAGGGGTTCTCAGTTTTGATATGATTTGTTATATTTTTAATACCTTCTATACATGGGAGTTTTATCTTATTTTTAAATTCTCTTTGGTTAGTAACATCATGATCTTTATAATATATCGTGTTGGCTTTGTTGATGGCCTTTTCTATGACATACGTCGGGTAGAATAGCTGGGCGAGTTGTTTACGGATGATTTCAAATTCTTTATTTAGGTAGGCTGGGGAACAGATTCTCAAACCTCTAAGAAATAGATTGCAAGCTACTCCAATTTTTACAGAAATGTCGTGATAACTAAAGAAATGAATGTAGGAAATAGAGAAAGTTGGTTTTCTATACACAGTGAAATTATACCCCGTCGATTCCCTTATAATTAGTATGTCCAAAAAAGCTAATTTTCCATCTTTTTCCCATTCAGTTTTAAATTTTATGCTAGGGACTAGGGAATTTAGATTATTGAAAAATATATTGAAATCTCCCCAGCTATCATCCCAATATGTGAAAATGTCATCAACATAGCGTTGCCAAACCATGTTCCTAGGTTTAATTGTTGTTAAAATTTCTGTTTCAAAGTATTCCATGTAGAGGTTAGCTAAAATTGGAGATAACGGGCTGCCCATACTACAACCAAATTTCTGTTTGTAAAAATTTCCATTGAAAGAGAAAACGTTATTTGACACGCTTAGTTTAATTAACTTAATCATTTTTTCAATACCGAGGGAAAAGTGATCTTCATAAGGGATAAATTTTTCCCTCAAAAAACCTAATACATCGTTGATCGGGACCTTTGTAAATAGGGATTCTACGTCAAGACTCAAGAGTTTTACATTGTTTACCGGGATATTTAATCTATATACTGTATATATATATATATATATATATATATATATATATATATATATATATATATATATATATATATATATAATTTCCTACGCCTCTTGATGCAAAGGGCCTCAGTAAGATTTCGCTGGTGATATATATATATATATATATATATATATATATATATATATATATATATATATATTTATATATATATATATATATATAATTTCCTACACCTCTTGATGCAAAGGGCCTCAGTAAGATTTCGCCGGTGATATATATATATATATATATATATATATATATATATATATATATATATATATATATATATATATATATATATTTATATATATATATATATATATAAATATATATATGTATATATATATATATATATATATATATATATATATATATATATATATATTTGTATATTTGTGTGTATTGTATGTGTGTTCGCATTGATGTTTGCATGCGTTTACAATGTACTTTTCCCCTTGCAGCGCACTAGAGCAAATCAACGGTGCATTGTTGTGATATGCTTTGGTAGTCACGATAACGACCACGTATTTATACGCCGAATGAAAGAATGGTTATTTGCATTTTGTATCCCTCAATAACATCTATGATACTGGATTGGGCGACTAATGCAGCATAAGGCCTGGAATTGTCGAAGTAGTATACGCCCAGCTCAATATCGCGACCATAAACTAGAGTAATTCAACAACGTCTATGATGTTCTATTTCTATTTTCTGCTGTATTTTTGATCTGCCGACTGTTTTACACACGAAAATGTATTTAGTTCGCTTCATTCAGTTAGAATCTGAAAATTGATTCAAATGGAAATCAAACACAAGAGGAGAAAGATAGGAAACAAAAATTCACTCGTAATCCCGAGATTTAGCTTTTCGGGACAAAGTTTTAAGTCTCGTCTAGTTATTCAAATGCTAACGTGTAAAATTTATCTTTATTTTCGAAGGAGTTGATTTGCATAGAATATCATAATATTTCTAGAAAAAAACAGATAATATTTCATTTCTTTAGTACTGTATTCTCAACAGTTGTAAGTTTCATGTTTGCAATGATGGAGTATTTTAAATAATTAGGATGTTCATGTAACAAGTAGTTAATCATATTTAATTTTCATCCTTCCACCAGAAAAGAGAAACTAAAAAAAAGTTTTATTTACAACTAAGTGGTCTTTATCACCCATGAATAGGAATTCATTGTTCTGTCAAGACTATGTTCATCAGACTTTTAATGACTCTTGTAAAATATCTGTTAACTCAAACCTGGCAACATATCCTATGTTTTATTTTCTCATATTCCAATTTGCAGAATTTTGTTTTATATAATTTTTAAGGCTTTTGATGGTTTGCTGTAGTTTTTCTCAGTCTGGTTTAAAATTCAAGTATATTAAAGTAAAAACGCTTACATTCTTTTTATAGTATTTATGTGACAGTTGTGATGATGCTTTTCATCTTTCTTTCTGTCGGTGTTGGCTTGATGGATTCCTCCAAGAGGGTGGGGTTGGGGGTGGAGGTTTTACCCTACAATTCTCTACAGTTTGAAGGAGGAAGTTGAACTCGCAGTGAAATTCCCCTGCAAGTTCCTAAAATGGAAGTGGTAAATTGCAGGGACAGAGAGACACATCGACCCTACATCACTCGGTGAAACGAATCATTAGTCATAGGAAAATTAGTTTATTGCCTTTTTTCTTACATGCTTTGTTATTTGTCAATATTTCCGTACTTCTAATATACATACATTGTATGGGACAGAGATGTCCATTACGTACAATTTCAAACGAACTTCTGTCGACACATCTAATGTCCCTTAATGTCACTCACTGTCGAAAGGAAAAGTCAACCCTTTTGGGTGAGGTTTTTGACAGTAAACAGAGTAATGAAAACTTGAACTTCCTCATTCCTGTTTTCCTGAAGCTAAAGTAACTAGTTTAGCTTTTCGATCTCGTGAAATTAAAGCTCTGTTGATGGACCTTGATGCTTATGAAGGTGTAGACCCAAATGGTATTTTTCCTTTGTTTTTTATAAATATTGCAGATTTCTTAGCTCCAAAGTTATCTGTTATTTTGCGCAAGTTAGCAAGAAGAGGAGCTTTTAGCACTTATTGGAGAATTGGTAATGTTACTCCTTTATGTAAATGTGTTTGTGGCAGCTCAAGTCCAAGTGATTACCGCCTAATTTCCATAACTCTTATATTATCTAAAGTTTTTGAACGTCTTTTGGCAAAACGTCTTAATAGGTTTGCTGAAGGTAATCATCTATTCCCTAGTTTGCAATTTGGTTTTCTTAAAGGCCTTGGAGCATGAGATGCCCTTCTTACAATCTGCAATGCTGTACAGAAATCCCTTGATTGTGGTCAGGAAGTTCGTATGATTGGCCTTGATTTTAGTGCTGCCTTTGGCTGTGTTAATCATGAGGCCCTTGTTTTCAAACTCAAACAGTTGGGAGTGGGTGCGTCGTTTCTTAGTATTATTATTGGTTTTTTAAGTAATAGATCTCAAAGAGTTGTTGTCGATGGGCACCATAGCTAGTATAGGAATGTGATATCTGGTGTTCCAAATGGTAGTGTTCTTGGCCCGCTACTTTTTATACTATATACACATGAAATGTTGTTTGGCCTAGAAAACAAGCTTGTTGCATATGCAGATGATGCTACTCTCTTTGCATCAATTCCATCCCCTGAATGTAGATTTGGGGTTGCTGAATCCCTTAATAGAGATTTAGCTAAAATTAGTGCATGGTGCAAATTATGGGGTATGAAGTTGAATCCTAACAAAACTCAAGTATGATTGTAAGTCGGTCAAGGACAGTGGCTCCTCAGCACCCGGTTCTCAGTATTAATAATGTTTCTTTAACTTTGTATGACTATTTAAAATTTTAGGTGTGATTCTCGACAGCAAATTTACTTTTGAGAAACACATTAGGTCTGTGTCTTCTTCAATTGCACAACAAATTGGCTTATTGAGAAAGTCTTTCAAGATTTTCGGTGATCAATCTATTCTGAAGAAGTGTTTCAATTCTTTCATTCTACCTTGTTTTGAGTATTGTTCTCCTGTCTGGTGTTCAGCTGCTGATTCTCATCTTAATTTGTTGGACAGAAACTTACGGTCAATTAAATTTCTTATTCCTGATCTAGATATTAATCTTTGGCACCATCGTTCAATTAATTCATTATGCATGTTGCATTAGATTTTTCATAACTCTGACCATCCTTTACATTCAGATCTTCCTGGACAATTCTATCCTGTTCGTAATACTAAGCAGGCAGTTAATTCTAATAGCCAGGCCTTCTCCATGATGAGGCTCAATACTAAACAGTATTCAAGAAGTTTTATTCCAGCTGTGACCAAGTTGTAGAATGATCTTCCTAATCGGGTAGTTGAATCAGTAGAACTTCAAAAGTTCAAAGTTGCAGTATATCTGTTTATGTTATACATGCTGACATAAGTCTTTTTATAGTTTATATATGACATATCTGTTTTGACGTTGTTACTGTTTTTAGAATGATTTATAGTTAATTTGCTCTCATCATTTATTTATTTCCTTATTTCTTCTCCTCACCGGGCTATTTTTCCATATTGGAGCACTTAGGCTTATAACATCTTGCTTTTCCAACTAGGGTTGTAGCTTGGATAATAATAATAATAATAATAATAATAATAATAATAATAATAATAATAATAATAATAATAATAATTTTAGAATTAATCTGAAGGTTTGATCGTATATTATCATAGTTTTCACTATTAACTAATGTTTTTTTTTTCTATATTTTGTATTAAGATCAGATAGCAATTTCGATAAAATGAGGTCAAATTTTATACCGAAAAAAAAATGTAAGGTATTTTAAATGTAATCCTGAGCAGATCAAAGGGGTAACAGATGGCGTTGTGATATAAAATTAAGAAACCACGTTAGCGGACGGGGATTCAGAAACCAAGGTCAAACTAAATAGATGCAAAGGCATATGTGGCTATGCCAAAATCTTACCAGTACTGAGAAGCAATATTAGACAAAAAGGTGCCATTAGTATCATGAAGGATTAGGAATTAAAGAAATAAACGATTTTACAAACACACGCACACATGTATATACTGTATATATATATATATATATATATATATATATATATATATATATATATATATATATATTATTCTTATCATTTACATATATTCAGTTACCCTCTTCCCCTTACGGCGAGTAGCATCAAGGAATAAAAGCCTTCCGGTATTCACCAGTTGTTCTTAGTAGAATGCCGCTAATCCATGTCCTTGTCTTCTTATGATTGATATCCCGGCTCTTAATTCGCTTGATAAGTCAAAAGAAACACGATGATTTTTTAGCAGTTTGCAAACCTCTCCTGTTCACGTTGATGATGGAAGAATTCGGATACCTCTATGTGTCCAGGTGTCCTTTCAACATTCCTTTTCTACCAAGATGTAAAGCATGAAATATGAAATGCATTTAATAGGGCTTGGTTTAAAAGCGAGTCCTAAGTTTGTACTATTTTAATATTTGCTCTACTTATAAAGATATATATTCATGCTTCCCTCTAAATTCCCTATTTATCTCTTACGGAATAATGTTGCAGTATGACAAATGAAGGGCCACATAATAAGATGGAATATGTGATATGATGGGAAAAATAATTTCGAAATTGAATCTAAACTTAAGATTTGATTTCAATTACTTATGAAGATATTTTCTAATATATATTTTTTCATATGCTAAATATTATTCCATGTATTTATATATCGATTATAAAAATGAAGAATTGTTAATAATATTAGCGATACTTTTATTTTCATTTTCTCTCTCTCTCTCTCTCTCTCTCTCTCTCTCTCTCTCTCTCTCTCTCTCTCTCTCTCTCTCTCTCTCTCTCTCTCTCTTTATATATATATATATATATATATATATATATATATATATATATATATATATATATATATATATATATATATATATATATATATATATATATATTATAGAGTTATGCTAATGTAGGTAATGAAAATTGAAAAAGGAAAAGTTCAATTCACTCGAATATAGTGAATATGGTTGCCTTGACTTATTCCCCACCCAACAACTACTACTTTTTGGACTGATAGAATTATGAAAAAGAAATAGATAAATAAATATGAAAACAAATTAATCGAATCCAAAGTAACTTCCTCCCTCATGCGTATCAATATATTTTTTTAATTGAACCTTATTTTTAGCTTGATGACTATCAGGTTTTTTTTTTTCTTTTTTTTTTGAGTATACAATTACATTGAACATATATTTGTTTGTGTACTTATAACGTGTTACCGTCACTCACAAATAGGTTCCATTAGTGTACAAGACATTTCATATTTTCACATGGCGACAGGAAAGACTAGTAATTATTAAGAATTTGGTATTTTCAATTGCCCTACTCTTGGTACCATCAAACTGTCTTTCCTGCCGTCCAGTCTTTAAAGATGGATAGTTTGCTAACTCCTCCTCCTTCCATATGCTTTACTCGAGCGAAAACGCCGACGAGGAGGCAGGCAGCCCGGCCGTCCGGCAGTGTCAGAGACAGAGACACAGACCTCACTCACCTGGAAAGGTTTCCACATTTTTTATTTGTCCGACATGCCTGTCTTAGGCTAAAGGCTTTTATTGGGATCCCTGGTCTACGTCACCCTCTTGTGAAAATCTGCCAAAATCCATCTGCAACGCCTTGGTGCATGGTTCGACAATGGTGAGTACCAAGAATATATAGGGCTTATTTTTAAGGTTATCATTGCCAACTCTCATTGCCTTGTGTTGCCTATTAAAGTTTTTCCTGTCTGTCATTTTTAATCTTATGAAGATTCGTAATAGTTTTTTTTTGGTGGTCAATATGTTTTATATATCGTATTCTCTTGTCCTTTCAGGTGATTTAGCTCTCGGACTAGTAACTCTAGCTTATTCATAAATTCACGTTAACACTTGGGTAAGAGAATCGTCTAATTATACATTAATGTTTCGAGTGATTATATTTATGACGAATTGTCTCCCATATTACGACCGAGCAAATTTATATTAGGTTTACCGTTCATTTCAGGATGGTGTTCGGTTTCGATGTATCGGCCCTTTTATTTCCTTCCTGATACTAATGTAAACCTCAGTTGCTCAATTGTAAGGTAATTTTAAGGGGGTTATTATTCCGATGGGTATATTCTTCTACATAAATGACCATGCTTTTTAGATACTAATCTTCCTAAATATATCTTTACAGACAGCGAGCGAAGCAGAACGAAGGAAACGCCCTACGATTTACGTGAATTGCCTTGTTCTCCATCCAATTGTTTGTAACTCCGTTACTACGTTATTTTAAAGGCTTATTTATGTAATAAATATCATATTTAATTACATTTTTCCTTCCAACCTTTATTTCAAATCACAGATTTTTATGGTGTTCTGCTTATGGCGCCCAACGTGGGGCAACACAATGAAAGGTGCTTAATGATGGTGCAGATGATCCAGTAGAGAATTGACCACGACCGGGGCTCCCAGTAGTCTTATATTTCTATTTGCAGGACTTTGACATTTTACTTTCCAGGATATTAACATTTCATTTAAATAAATATATTTTTCCTTTTCAGAAAGTTAACATTTTATTATTTTGCATTTGTTATACGTTTGTTATAATGGCTAACTTACAGGTACTGATTGGACAACGAAAAGTCATTCGGAGAAAAGTCACCGAACAATTCAATAGGTCTGACACCTATTCTGCCCTTACACAAGAAGAAAAGTTAGCTATTAAAGGTCTTCTTGTTAATTATAGAAACAAGCTGTCAGAGCTAGATGATCATATCCTCTTGAATAAATTTCCTGACGTATCTGATGAAGCAGAGTTAGAGCCAGAATTAACAAGTTGCCAGGATTATTTAGATAAAATTGAGTATTGTTTACCTTTACTTGAGATTTCCAGGGGTAATAATGGTTCTAATATTCCCGACGTGGCCCGCAGTTTACTGAAACAGCCAACAGCTCCTCTTCCCAAGTTTACAAGCAAAGAAGGAGAAGATTTCGTGAAATTTATAGCAGAATTTGAGGCTACAACTAATGTATTTCAGTATCCTGATAGAGATTTACTTTTATTGCTGAAGCAACAGATAGACGGTCGAGCAAAGACTTTATTATGTTCTCTGGAAGCTGACAAACAGCGTTATGTAGATGCCAAAGAATTATTGATTTCTGCCTTTGCTTCTAAAGAGGTTTGTAAAAACAATGCAATTAGGAAAATTACGGAGTTAAATCTAAAAGAGGGTGATGATCCCTTCACATTTATTTCCATCCTCCGATCAGTATGTGGAGCAGTCAAGACTTTTAACATTGGCGCGGATGAATTTGTCAGATATTTTGCTTGGCACGGCTTAAATGGTCGTTTTCAGCGTCATCTTATTAATATTACAGGAAAGACTCATCCTTCCTTAAATGACATTATTTCACATTTCTTTGCAGCTTGCGAAAGGTACGAAAGTGACGGGAAAGGTGTTGAAAGCTTGAAATGTAAAGCTTCACGTGTCAAAACATTAACACTCCCTCTTCCTAAAGAGAGAACTACCAGCATGGCTGCGGAAGCAGTAACTTATGATAAAGACAGGTCTTTGCCTCTGTGTTCTTTGTGTTCTACGGTTGGAAATACTGATAAATTTCACTTTATTCATAAGTGCCCTAATTTTCTTTCTCCTACAGATAAAGTGCATATTTTAAAATCTAAAATTGGATGTGTAAAATGCGGCCAGTTTAATCATGTTTCCGGTAAGTGTCGTTTTAAATTCAAGAGACGTTGTTCAAATTGTAACAGCTGGCATATGACTTATCTGTGTGATAGGAGTCCGTCACCAGACAGAAACTCTAACAATATTAATAACTGCAAATCCAAGGTGGGAACTTCTTCTCAAATAAGCAGCGGTGTTGCCGTTCTTCCTACTTGTCATGGTGATGCCATATTACCCACCTTTTCATTTAAAGTTCGGGGGACTGTTTACAGAGGACTGAAGGACAGTGGTTCGCAGAGCACATTTGTCACTAAGAAATTGGCGGAGGAAAATAATCTTAAAATCATTAACTCAAAGGTAAAGCTAACAGTAAATGGGTTTAATGGTAACAAGGAGTATTTTACTGAAATTGTTGAAGTTCCTGTTACGATCGGAGATAAATCCTTTATAATTTATTGCTTGGTTGTACCATACATTATTGTAGCATTGAAATTACCTCTGCTTGGTAGATTAGTTGATAAATTTCAGGCACAAGGTGTTAAACTAGCTGATCAATTCCTTAATAAATTTTCTCATGAAATTGATAATGTTCAGCTCATTTTAGGTACAGACTTCGCTTATTGTATTGCAGGTACAGATACAGTTTTTGGAGGAATAAATTCATCGATGTATACCGAGTGTCATGCAGGTATTTTGCTATCTGGTAGCATTGATTTAATGATTAAGAATATTGATAATTTAGCTGATACGAGAGTGCAAACCTCGGCTGTTAGTAACCCATTTGAGTGTATTTCTGCTATTCATATCCAGAGTAATTCCTTTTTGCTGAACTCTAAAGTTGATATTTTTGCCGATGATGACGTTAATACTAACTTTGAGGGAAACTGTTCATTTTCTGTAATAAATGAAAGAGGTATGCTTATGGAGAAACCACTGCAACAGGCCACTGATCAACTTCTAGAGTCAGAATGTAATTATTACGTAAATTACGATCAGAATTTCTACAATGATGAAAGTATTGAACTTAACAACCAGTTGCAAAATTCTTGCTTTTTTTCAGGACCACATTTAAGTATAAATGAAGTTCCAGAATTGTCAACTACCATACCAGCATTTGAGATGCCCACTGAGGTTCAAGCAACTCCTTCCACAGCTCAGGTTATTGAAGTTGCTAACAATCTTATTGATATTAATAATTATTCCAATTTCAGGATACTTGTAATGATTTTTCGCAATATTTTCTTAGTGGTGCACAAGTGGAAGCTGAAAGCGAAAATTGCTTGCTCACCAGTCGCTAATTACTTTGCCCAGGCTATAAATTACTTGTTAAACAATGAACAAAGAAAGCATTATCCTGAGGTATATTCTTACCTACAGCATGGTCTTAATTCCAGAAAAGACATGCCTCCTATTATAACGCATCTTAATGTATTTTTAGATTCACAGGGTCTTCTGAGAGTTAAGAGTAAATTCAAAAAATGGAATTATGGCTTAAGTGGAAATTACCCTTTATTATTGCACCCAGACAGTCATTTGACCAAACTAATTATTTGGGATGCACACCTCAAATTATTACATTCAGGATGTTATTCTGTATTAACAGAGCTCAGAAAGCATTATTACATCCCTAAACATTTCTCAGTTGTGAAAAAGGCTCTTAAACAGTGTGTTCATTGTCGTAGGTTTAATAATCGTTATATAAGGTTAAATCAGAACTTTTACAGAGACTTCAGAGAAGATCCTCCTACGGTTCCTTTTTCTAACATATTTATGGATTATCTAGGACCCTTCAATACGAAGGATGGAAAAGAGACCCGTAAGGTTTGGTTACTATGTATCACCTGTACTTGGTCTAGGGCAGTTAACCTCAAAATTTGCAGGAGTTTGAATGTTGCAGAATTTTTAAGAGCATTTCAGCTACACTGCTTTGAGTACGGGATTCCTCAACTTTGTATTAGTGATCTTGGGACTCAGTTGGTGGCAGGAGGTAATACCATAACTTCCTTCATTAGTGACCCTCAGACGCAATTATATTTTGAGGAAAATTATGTAAAACCCCTCTCCTTTCAGCAATATTTCAAAGGCTGCAGTGAATTGGGATCATTAGTAGAAGTCTGTGTAAAAATGGTCAAAAGATTAATGTTTGGAGCAATTAAGAATTTTATATTGACGTATGTAGACTTTGAATTTCTTGTCTGTAATATTGTGCATCTCATTAATCGACGACCTATAGCCTTCAAAGAAGCTGTTCGTGCTGAGACTGACAATGTGCCCGAACCAATAACGCCGGAACAGCTCGTGCGAGGCTATGAATTGACTTCTCTAAACCTTATCCGTAATCTTCAACCTCTTTCAGTTGAAGATGCAGAATTTGACCCTGATAATCAAGCTATTTCTCAGAATTACGTAAAGTTGTGTAAAATTAGTTAGACTTTAATAGAGACCTATCATAATGAATTTCTAGGTACTCTGATTCAGCAAGCAGTTGACAGAAAGGGGCGGTATCGACCCGTTACTCATAAATTACTGAAGGTTGGCGATGTTGTATTAATTAAGGAGGAACATACCAAAAGGAATAATTATCCTCTAGGCATAATTTTGGAAGTTTTTAAGAATGATTTGGGTGAAGTTACCCATGCTGTTATTAAGAAGGGAAAAACAGGCCAGACATCAAGGTTGCATGTAAATAATATTATTCCAATACTAGAAAACACAGGAAGTACCAATTCAGCTACTCCTGATGTTTGTAATTCTGTTACTTCGTCCTTAAGGCCCAAAAGAAAGGCTGCTATATTAAGCCAAGAAAGGACAAGACAGATGCTTTAATCTTTATTCAGTCTTTGTATTTTCTTGTATTTAATTTAATTATTTTTACATTTCTTAAATGTATTTTTTCTTACAATTGTCCTTGTTACATATGTTTCAGGATGGAATTTTTTCATTTCTGAAAAAATCCCATCTTCGCCCCTGGACTGTACAAGACATTTCATATTTTCACATGGCGACAGGAAAGACTAGTAATTATTAAGAATTTGGTATTTTCAATTGCCCTACTCTTGGTACCATCAAACTGTCTTTCCTGCCGTCCAGTCTTTAAAGATGGATAGTTTGCTAACTCCTCCTCCTTCCATATGCTTTACTCGAGCGAAAACGCCGACGAGGAGGCAGGCAGCCCGGCCGTCCGGCAGTGTCAGAGACAGAGACACAGACCTCACTCACCTGGAAAGGTTTCCACATTTTTTATTTGTCCGACATGCCTGTCTTAGGCTAAAGGCTTTTATTGGGATCCCTGGTCTACGTCACCCTCTTGTGAAAATCTGCCAAAATCCATCTGCAACGCCTTGGTGCATGGTTCGACAATGGTGAGTACCAAGAATATATAGGGCTTATTTTTAAGGTTATCATTGCCAACTCTCATTGCCTTGTGTTGCCTATTAAAGTTTTTCCTGTCTGTCATTTTTAATCTTATGAAGATTCGTAATAGTTTTTTTTTTGGTGGTCAATATGTTTTATATATCGTATTCTCTTGTCCTTTCAGGTGATTTAGCTCTCGGACTAGTAACTCTAGCTTATTCATAAATTCACGTTAACACTTGGGTAAGAGAATCGTCTAATTATACATTAATGTTTCGAGTGATTATATTTATGACGAATTGTCTCCCATATTACGACCGAGCAAATTTATATTAGGTTTACCGTTCATTTCAGGATGGTGTTCGGTTTCGATGTATCGGCCCTTTTATTTCCTTCCTGATACTAATGTAAACCTCAGTTGCTCAATTGTAAGGTAATTTTAAGGGGGTTATTATTCCGATGGGTATATTCTTCTACATAA
>NC_090727.1:7873341-7915841 GCF_036898095.1 Palaemon carinicauda | reverse complement strand
CTTCTAAGTTTCGGAATCCGGTTTTCTTTAATGGTTAAAGTGTAGGGGAATACATGAATCTGTCTCGTCTGTCCTTTCATGAAATCAGAAAAGAAACGCCTTTCCAGTGTTCTATCCACTATCACTGGTTGGTCAACTGCTAAACGCTTTGCTTATCTCTTGGCTGAAGTTACATTTATAAATTATCCCTGATCCAGTTAGCATCTTGCTAATTCAATAGACAAAAAATAATGAATGAGATCAGTTTCTCACAAACGTCGTCATACCTTTAAAATTATAAACGCGATAATTGTTTATAATTAATATTTTCCTACAAAAAATATGTCAATCTGCCTCCTTCATAAATATAGTAACCTGACCAGTATTTGGACTTGGAAATAAATCTTCGTCTGTTACGATCTTAAAATCGTTACAGGTTCTTTTAATAAGTAAAATAAATTTTTCCAACAACAACTACTAAAACATGGGAAATGAATATAAAAAGAAACACACAATAAAACACAACACATTTATTCACAAACTTACAAAGAAAATGAACGTTACTTCTTCAGTTACTTTAACTGACAAATCAAAACAATCAAACACCAATAGAAAAGGGGAACAGTCAGTAAGGTAGAAATACAAGGAATAGTTTTCTGCAGCTGGTAAGACGAAACTAGTATGGAGACTTCAGGCTTGAGAACGTTGTAGAAGGGCGGCTGATGTTCAGATGAAACTGGCACGGTGACCGGATTCGAAGACGTCACAAAAAGGGTGGCATCAAGAAGGAACATAAGAGGTCTTCTTCCAAGAATTCGACGATACTGTTGAACTAAGGCAGGCTGCAGGCAGTGTTTGCTACTTCTCGTCAGAAGCAGGGAGGACTGGCTGCTTCAATTTGTCTCTTCTCGGCCATACACAGGATTTTGGAGTTAGGCTTTTATTGTCTGAAGGGAAGGTTAGAATCTGGCTCTATTCTGGTCTTCTCTTTTTCTTATCTCGTTAGGACTTGGATCTCATCTGCTTTGGACATAGTTCCTCTCTTGTCCTATGTCCTGTCCAATCTCTCTTGGACATTCTCTTCTTGAAGTTTGTATACCCATGTATGGGCAGAGTTAATTACAGTGGCCGGTGGTCATTTCCAACGAAGGCGTTTTTTTAACAATTCTGCATCTCTATTGGCTTCCTCAAAAACGCCCACTTCGATCACGCCATGGAAGCTTCTAGAAGAGATTTCTGATGTAATCTGGACCACGTGTTAAGTCGTAACAAAAGGATAGCACGTGTCCACCCATGATGACATATATCCTAAACAAGGATTTCCTGTAGGCTCGGTTTCTCAAAATATGCTGACTCCACTTATTAAGACGATGACATCTTGGTCAAAACAGGAAAGACCCCTTATCGTGACAGGCGCTCTGGGCGAGGCTCGGTTTACTTCCAAATTGCTGACGACAGTGAAGTGATGACAGGTTTGACCAAACAGTAGGGAGTCGAATCTCGTCTCACTGCTCACACTTTGGGAATAGATATTTTTGTATTTTATAACATCTCCTTAAAAAGAATTGTGTCTACCCATGACATTATCTCATCTCTGGGCAGTCGCGAGAGAGTAACGATCCTGCAATGAATCTTCGATATATGCAACAGTATGCAGCTGGCCCAGCATACAGAAATTTATTGGGGATTGCTTGGCTCTAAGGGATTAGTCGCTTTGGACCATGCAAGAACTCTTTAGGAAGTGTAATCGGCAGTGATTTTATTCAAGGTGAATTAGTTTTTGAAATTGAAAGCCCAGTTTTAAGACAACTATTCCATAGTTTCATAGTTTTTACGTTACTTATCTGTTTAACCGTGTTATTTATCTTATATTTTTATATTTCTCTTTTATGATTCATTATTTACTTCATTTCTTTTTGGAACCTGACTGCTTTTCTTGTTGGACTTAAAGAATCTGGTGTTTATAGCTAGGGATGATAACTCCTGCAACTATAATAATAATAGTGATGCAGTGTGTTAAGACAACCGAAAAAAGTAATAGTGTTTCTTGTATTTAGGAAAAAAGTATCTATTGGGATCTGTAGTACTTACAGTACAAATTGAAATGCTTGTTGAGACTTGACAAGAGTTATTAGGTAATATAACCCTTGTTAAGAAATAGGTAATGACAGTACCGAGTGTGAGTGGCTGGAGTTACCACTCCGTTGATGAGTACTAAATCCGTTTTTTAAATTCGTATGGTGACTTTTGTGAATATTTTCAATCTGGTTTTTCTTTGCTTTCGAAGCAGTGCGCAAATTATTAATAAACGTGGTGTGAAAATCTGGTGATACTTCTTTCTTGTTAATATCTTTCTTGTTGCACTCTTTCCAATACGTTGTTTTCTTGTTACTTTTTCCTGATACTTACTATCCTAGAATTATTAAGAGGGGCTCCCTGCATTGCTGTTTAGCCTCCTGTATAGGTTTAAAAAAGTATTAGTGGGTTAGTTTTCCGCATGAAGGGTTAATCCACAATTCAGTTGTTGAAGTATGGATATGGCTTAAAAAAGTAATGGAAGAAATAGCTCTAACAATTTCCATATATAGTTTGGCCTCTGAAAAGGTAAAGGTTTTCCCTTGCAAGACCTATTTAATTGCAGTTTATATGCTCTTAACCACCATTTGTATTGTATTTAGATACTTTCCTTAGAATGGAAGTAATGGAGAGGATAGTATGATTCCCTCTCTCTCTCTCTCTCTCTCTCTCTCTCTCTCTCTCTCTCTCTCTCTCTCTCTCTCTCTCTCTCTCTCTCTCTCTCTCTCTCTCTCTCTCTCTATGACACAAAATGGGCTGCTAAGTTGTCAACATCACTCCTATAATTCTTTAAAACTCAGGCGGTCGCTTGTTCGCCGCAGGAGTAGTATGATGTTTATTTTTAGAACATATATGTTATCTATTATAATATTACTGTCAACGTGTGTTGACGATTGGGTTGCTTTTTGATTCCCAAACAACTAACTTATAAATAGTTACAGAATACGAGACCCCTCTGTTTTTGGTTTATTTTGGGTGATTTATGCTAGGTTGATTTAGCAAACCATAAAGAAATTTAATACTGTACCTTTTCAGATTTTGTTTTCTAGAAATGTGGTAGAACCATCTCATTAAATACTTTTCTTTTTAGAGAAAGTGGCATTTTAATTTTCATAATCCCATTTATTTACTAAATGCTTTCCTTCTCATTCTTTTTCTTTTAATTTCGGTCTTGTGTCCAGGAGAAACACTTATTCTCTTTCTTAAGTACATAGATTCATTAAAAATCTCTAGAAGTTCGTTCAAAACTCTTATTTGATAACTCTGCATTTTCAGTGAACATTATCTTAGTTGTACTCATATTTATTTTCAGTCCTACATTTCTGCTCTCTCAATTCAAATCTTCTATTATCTTTTGCAATTCCTCCCTTGATTCACTAAACCCAATTATGTCATCTGCAAATCTTAAGTTGTTAAGGTATTCCCATAATTATTTATTCCCATTCCTAATCTAAATTTCTAAAAACTTCATCTAGGCAAGCTGTGAATAATTTAGGAGAGATGGGGTCTTCCTGTCGAATTCCTTTTTCAATCAGAATTTTCTCACCATCTTTATGTAATTTTAGGATCGCTGTACTTCCTTTATAAATATCTACAAGTGTTCTAACATAAGATCCATCTATTCCTAGTCTTTGAAGGGATTCCATTACTGCTAAGGTTTTGACAGAATCTAAAGCTTTTTCATAGTATATAAATGCCATACACAGTGGTTTGTCCTGTTTCGTTGATTTTTCCATAAGCTTCTTAATTACATGGATATAGTCAGTTGTTGAATACCCACTTCTAAAGCCTGTAGGCCGGGGCCAATTGGGGGAACCATACATGCCCCACAACTCTACCAAATTAGGTTTTTCTGAGAGTGTTAGATCTACTGAACAAAGATATCAATGTTAACATTGAAAATTTAGGGATGCAATCCATGTTTTAGCCTAAAAACTAAGGGTACCCTAAAATGCCCATTTTATCGATCGGGGCGGTTTTGAAAATATTGATGTTAGTTTTTTTTTAGCTATCTTTTAATATACTAAAGAAAGACTCTAAAATATTCACTATCAACACATATCTAAACGACAAAATAAGGATTTTATAACCGGTTCAATGAATACCCTGACATTTCCAATGAACGATCACTAACAAACACTTTCTGTGCATTGTATTCATATCGTTCACAAATACTATGCAGATAACTTTCATATATTCATTTAATATCATTGTACATTAAAACAGTTTTAATTTTATACAAAAAACATGGGTATATTCTGAATAAAAGCTTACCCAGACATTGGGTGTAGCATTGTCAAAATTTCCAGAAATATTAAGAAATGAACATTGACAAAAGCAATCTGAATGATTGACAAATGTACATGTAATATCAAAGAAACATTACACATTAAGGATTTTCTGAAATTTTGTGAAACACCAGTACAGATATTAAAACCATTTGTGGAAAAAAGGAAACCATCATACAAGTAACAATCAGAAATAAACATCAGCAATAACTAAAAGTCGCTGTCATTCTCTGAACTTTAGCAACTCTGTTCCCCTGTGACTGCAGGATGCTTGCCCTCATCATCTGATTTACGTTCACTGTCAGAGATGTCTCCAGAAAAACGATGAACAATGTCTGTGAGCTGTTTTGGATGCATATCTCCATCATACCATAGGGGCTTCAGATTTCCGTCAATTATTGTCCAGCCATGACTCTTAGCTGCATGAGGAATATCAGGGTTTGCAACGTGTGATCTCTTCCAGATCCCAACTTGATAATTCACATGTCTGATCTGTTCTTCCAAAGCTTTTCGACATGGCGGTAATGTGGCCATATCTATGTTGCGTGAAGTTTTGATAGACGGGTCACTATCCTTGTACCACAGTTCTCTCATATGCAGGAAGTGCAATTCATCAACACTCCATGAACATGGTCTTCCATACAGGGCACATGTGAACTCATCAAGATCATCTATTAGTTGTCTTGAAATGTACCAAGTGTTTCCAAGTTTTGAAAGAATGGGTACAAATCTGTGGATTTGTAGAAGTTTTTTCAAGGGGTTTCATCTTTCCCAAACCTGTGAAAACACTTAGTTGGGTCACAACCTGTGCACGCATGAAGTGCCATGAGAGCAGTACAGTGCTTTTTGGTGTATTGCTGTGCAGCTTCACTTACATTGATTAGTCTCTTCCCATTTCCATTCCCTTTGTGAAACAGAATGGTGATACTGTCCATTGATGGTGCATAATGAAGGAAAATATAATACACATCAGTATCACGACTCTTGATTCAGAGGTACTTGTAAGTTTTGTTCCAGTTGTGCCCGTAGTTTAAGATGATTCTGGAATCTGTTTCCTGTTACGACGACTTTAGTGCTGTAAATTCATTGGCTTGGGTCAACCAGCCATCAGTAGAAGCCAAGAGTGGTAAGCCATCACAGACAACAGTAATTTCTCTATTTTGTAAATTGCTGGCATAAACATTCGTACTCCACAATTATTTGATATGTCTCATGGACTGTTGCTTGTTTGCATTGTTTGCGTAGAACCCTTTCCAGTCAGCAGGCTTTTTTGTCTTTTGGCATTTGATGGTCAGCTGTTCTCAAGATCTGTGGTAGACTTGTTCCATTGCTTTGATGGAGTTGGCAATGTAAGAATCTGTGCTGAAGACATCTCCTGATTTTGGAAGCTTGTCAAAAATCGTTGCACAAATAAGACTGAATTTTCCATGCACTTCTTTCATGGTATAAAATACAGCATTACTATTAATGATGACAAGAGTTTCTTGTGTTGGAGGCAGCCTGGTGTCTTCTAGATCTTTTGTCAGGTGATGTAATGCATTAGACTTGTCAGTGTTGGCAAGGAAGCCTTCCACAGTTCCAATACTATATGGTACAGGAGTTAGGAAGTATTTCATCAGTTCTTTGTGATAGAGTTGTATTACTTGCCCCTGGGATTTCATGAGGAGCTGGAAAGCAACATTTCCTTGCTGTTTATAATGGAGATATTTTTTTGTTGCTGTCGTGACCTTAGGTTTTTAACTCGTGTCTCCAATTTTTTCAAGTGTACACGCTTCACAGGCTCAAAGAAGTCTTTTCCTATCTTCAAATGTTGATCAATAATAGCATCTCTTGCTTCTTCGCCAACTTGATCTGCTTTTAGGACATCTTGGACATCCGAAGAAGCAGCTGCCCCAGATGAGAGAATGAGTAGTTGCTTCTTTCTTTCTACATCAAAAGGATTGACAAAACTTTAAACTGCTTCTTGTGCTCTGGTTGCAATCTTTTCACTTTTGAGCACCGATGTTTCATTCCCTCTTTCTCTCCAGAGAGCATATCTGCCATGTGCAGTGTCACATTCATATACTGTGATTTGGCGTGAGTTGTCCGGGCCCATCATGGATAAGCAGCATAGTTTGTGAGGACACCATTTACACCAGCACCACTTCCACCAGCACCATCATGGGATTTTGTGTGACGCAAAAATTATCTGGACAAATTATACTTGGTTAATGTGTTGATTCTACAAGTGGGAAGGGTTTGAAGGAAAATTGTCAATTAAGGTATATTTTTCATTCCAGAACAACACAAGAAAACCGTGATTTCTGGACTGTATCTTTTTTTTTTAGTTAGGATATACCTAGGATTTTGGTATAAAATTAAAGCTGTTTAAATGTACAATTATAATGAATGCATAAATGAAATTTATCTGCATAATATTTGTGAACAAATGAATACAATGCACAGAAAGTGTTTGGTAGTGATTGTTCATTGGAAATGTTAAGGTATTAACATTAAACCGGTAATAAAAAATCCTTATTTGGGCTTTTACAAACCTTTGATTGATAAGTGTTGATAGAGAATATTCATAGCTTTCATTTGGTTTATTCTAAGATATATTAAAAACTTTCTGTATTGACATATTAGCTAAAAATAAATCCATATATTAAAAAATGTGTCGATCGGTCAAATTGGCATTTTAGGGTACCATTAGTTTTTAGGCCATAACATGGATTGCATTCCTAAATTTTCAATGTTAACATTGATATTTGTGTTCAGTATATCCAGACCTTTCCGAAAAACCTAATTTGGTTTAATTGTTGAGAGAGGGTGCATGGTACCCGGCCCCCTTGCCTGCAGCCTACTGCCTGCTCTTTTGGTTGATTAAAGTCTAGCTGTCTTTCTATTCATCCTAATATGAACTTAGTAAATATTTATATATTACTTAGAGTAAACTTATTCGGCGGTAATTTTTCAGATCTTTTGTGTATCCCTTTTTGTTAATTAGTATAATGATAAAGTTTTTCAAGTTATAGGTATAGAACATTCTTGCAGACATTTTGTGTAAAGTTCAGCCAGTTTTATTACTATGAAATCTCCTCCATCTATTATTAAATCAATTGATAGGCCATCATCTCCTGCTGCTTTGCCTCTTTTCATGTCTTTTTTAATGCTTTGTTCACCTCTTCTACTGGTACGTTTTGTACTGGTTCAGGTGTTTCATTATTTCTAATGGCAAAGTTATTTCTTATAGCATCATCATATAGCATTGTATATAAATCCTTTGTAATTTTTATCACGCCATATCTATTGTTGATAAAATTTCCGTTCCATCCTTTAAAGCAAACACCTGGTGGTGGTGGTAGGGGGGGGGGCTGCTTCGAGTCTTCGTTTCGTCTGTTTGATGCTTCCTTTCTTTAGTGTTTCTTCAATTTTGGTCTGATTGTGTTTACGAATGTATATATTTGCCAGTATATATGTAATGCATATGTGTGCATTCATGAGTTTCGTTCTCTTTCGGGGAATCAAACTTCTACAATATATGTATTTTTTTTCCGGTCACGCTCAGTGATATTGCCAGCCGTATAACTACTCGGTCTTTTCCCGCCCATCTGGTAGGGGGAACAGGGAGTAATCATACCCTGGTGAGAGCAGATACCACGAGAGGTACACTCGGAAACCACAATCTCCCACAAATTACTTAAACTGCCATGCTGTAGTTAGGAAAGAGGGAAAAGGAGGGAAAGTTCGAATCTGTGTACGTGCGCCTTTGTGCGTGTACATCTAAATATTTAGTTGTTATTTTTGACAGGTCGCGTATACTAATATATATATATATATATATATATATATATATATATATATATGTATGTATGTATGTGTATATGTATGTGTGTATGTATGTATATATATATATATATATATATATATATATATATATATATATATATATATATATATATATATATATAGGTTTTTCAAAAAGGCCCATAAAAGAAACACAGGAAATATGAATAAATCACACTATATTTCGGTCAATAAACATCGACCCTCTTCAGGATGTAAAGTAAAAATGAGGAATACAGTGGCGAGTGACAGTTTATATACGAAAGCAAAAGGGTGTGTTCAATTGTTCTACAGTTGTTATAATTGCTGGAAGGATTAGCCATATTTAATTACATCCAGGTGCGTCTTCTTATTGTTGAGCCGCTCGGAGGATGTCTTGACCTCTGATGCATATCTGGTGGTCGGTCTCTGTGGATTCAGAGGTCAAGACCTCCTCCGAGCGGCTCAACAATAAGAAGACGCACCTGGATGTAATTAAATTTGGCTAATCCTTCCAGCAATTATAACAACTATAGAACAATTGGAAACACCCTTTTGCTTTCGTATATAAACCGTCACTCTCCACTGTATTCCTCATTTTTACTTTACATCGTGAAGAGGGTCGATGTTTATTGAACGAAATATAGTGTGATTTATTCATATTTCCTAATAAATCCCCTTGTCATGTTCAATACCCCACCATCTGTCTCGAACCCAAGTACCATTTTTGTTTGTGACAATGGTTTCTTTGAAGATTAATCTTAGTTTCTTTTGCCTCTGTTTCTAAAGACGTAGATACGCGAGACATATCGTATCTGATTTCGTGGTCACTTTATCTCAACTCCGTCTTCTGGATTGCCCTCGATGTGCTGAAAAAGAGGAATAGAAATAGATGAAAAAGGAAAATCTTAATATTGAGTAACCGTGATACATAACCCAAAGTAGTAGGTAAGGCAGAGTAAATGAAGAAAATGAGAAAAAGCAGATGTAGACGAGGGCTAAAGTAACGTTTTTTCAAGTATGGCATAAAGATGGAGATTACGGTGTGTGTGTGTGTGTGTGTATATACTGTATATATATATATATATATATATATATATATATATATATATATATATATATATATATATATATATGTATGTATGTATGTATGTATGTATGTGGAAGATAGATATACTGTTTATATATATGCATATATGAATATATACATACATACAAACTATTTGTATTTTTTAATGGTTACTTTTTATAAATTTTCGTGAGATTTAACTCTATTCCTGCACTCAATCCCGATAATCTGTGGGATAACTTTCGAAAAACCCATTTTGTCTTCATTTTTGGGATACATCAGCAAGACGATAAAATATATATTCTTGAATTAAAAAGAATCTCGTTATTGGTAATGTTTATGACCGAGCTTTTAAAACCCTCTCTCTCTCTCTCTCTCTCTCTCTCCTCTCTCTCTCTCTCTCTCTCTCTCTCTCTCTCTCTCTCTCTCTCTCTCTCTCCTTCTTCTTCTTCTTCCGTTCTGCATAGTTCTGAAAGTCCATTATCACGAGTAAAGTAAGTTTGCCTTCTTAGTCTAAGTTTTAATATTAATTAAAGATTTTTCGACTCTGCTTCCTTTGACAACGTGAATACCAACGTTTCGCGTCTATATATTTTATTTTAAAAAATTTTATGCTTGATTTTAAGAAATAGAGTTTTTGGCTTGAAGTGTATTTTGATTTATAACGATTTTATTCTTTAAATTGTATGGTTATGATTTACTTTCAGTGTGAGTGTATGGAAATTCATCATTAGGTGGGAATTCAAGTATGCATTCGCGTGAAGTCTAGTGTGCACTCGAATTCATATACTGTATTTACATGTATGAATACATCTATATATTTATATATTGGAATTTCAGCTGGTCTGCGTTTGAATATAGATTGCATATGCACGAATTCAAAGTTATTTTTTTTTTGTGTAGTTTACGTGTACTTCGTTTTTGTATTCATGAATTTAAACGTTTTTAAGTTTCATCCATTTTACGTACATTAGAATTATTGTGAATATGTATATATGATTATATCTAGTTTACATTCTTTTGAATTTGAATTTATATTAATTCGGTTATTGTTTTCATACAGTATGCACCATTTGATTCAACTTTATATGTGCATGAATTCAAAGCTCTTTAGACCTAGCCTTCGTATGATTAAAATTCAAGTTTATGATATGAGTAAATTATTGTGTGGTGTAATCCATCTTGCGCACATTGGAGCTCTCTTTTGTGTACTGTACATGAATTCATACATGTATGTGCTCTAATATGTATTTCAATTTCAATAGCGTGTCTGTGCGTGAATTTAAGGAAGTATTATTTTTCACAGCTGTATTCATAAAAACTCGGAGTTGATATTGGATTGTATGCATGTATTCATGCTTGAATATGTTAGTATACAAGTTTGTGTTCATG
The DNA here is from genome assembly GCF_036898095.1 of Palaemon carinicauda. NCBI lineage: Eukaryota > Metazoa > Arthropoda > Malacostraca > Decapoda > Palaemonidae > Palaemon > Palaemon carinicauda. The sequence goes on along the minus strand of NC_090727.1, from coordinate 7,905,233 downwards.
AATTGAAACGCTGGAAGTTTGTTCTTGACACAGATTTTGACCAGTGACTCATGGGGACTCCTCTTTTCTTACTTCTCTTGCAGATATAAATGGCTCAGTGGAACTACTGGGACCGTTTAATGTTTTTTTCCTCTTCTTCTTCTTCTTCAGCTTCTTCTTCTTCATCTTCTTCTTTTTCTTCTTCTTCTTCTTCCAGAGCTAAGAGCTTTTGTGCCTTATTTCTGTTGCAGATTTGTTCTTGCTTTTTTTTTTTTACATCAAATTATTATTTGAAATAATACTTTTAAACCCTCTTCTCCGGTCAATTTATTTACATTATTTTTATACGTGTTTGTTGGGATGTTGAGAATTTACCTCTGAAAGCCTCCAACAAGATTCGAAGATGTTTATGGTTGTTTGTTATTTCATCCCCATTTGTTTCTTTATGTATTATTAGGCTTTTAGAAAAACATTCTATCTCTAACATACACACGAAGACAAATAGTACACTGGAAAAGAAATTATGTTTCAGTCTGGCTTAATATGGGTGATCATGTAGCTCTGCCCTAAAAAGGACTTTGAGCATTATTTTCTTTTAGTGTGTAGTTTTGAAATTTCATCTTGAGAGTCAGTGTAGCACTACAAACATTTTAAATTGTATGAGACGGGTGTATGTACTCAGTATTCGCTTTAAAGGAGTATAGTTAGATATGCATTTTTTCTGTTGCATTCTATAATTTCACCTTATATGTGTAAGTGCGTATATTTATATATATATATATATATATATATATATATATATATATATATATATATATATATATATTTACTGAATGAATACATATTCGTGTGTATGTGGATATGTGTGGACATATACCTTTAAACTAACGTTTAAATACTTACTAATCATTGATTATATACTATTAGACCATTGATCATGCTTATTGTGATGGAATTAGTCAGTATGACGTAAAGGACTGCTCTTCAGACGTGTATTTTGATCCCATATTCATCATATCAATCTGATTAGTATACCTACAATTTTAAATAGCAGATAAAAAATACAGTTGGTACTCTTGCGTGAAATATAGAATACTTTAGTTTATTGAGGCCGTCAGATGTACAACTAAAGAAGAATTTTGATGAACACACGGAGGAAGATACGTAAGAAATTCATTACAGATAAGACTGGACATCTTTCCCTGTCAAATTTTTCTCAACAAATGATTTGGGTGGATTCATAGTCAATTTACTTAATTTAATGTTAAGCAAGTTTGCTATTTATGTATATTAGTAGGTATTATTTAATAGTGTAAGCGACCCATCAAAAAGGCTAGCTAAATATTTAGATAGATATGCACATGCAGACACACGCACACAGATTCAACCCTTCCCACCCCTCCCTCTTTCATAACTACAACTCACTGCCGTATTGAGACTGCAGTGCTACAACCCCTCTCACCAGGGTATGATTACTGACTCTCTCACTTACCCAAGGGACGGGGAAATACCGATATATATATATATATATATATATATATATATATATATATATATATATATATATATATATATATATGTGTGTGTGTGTGTGTGTGTGTGTTTGTGTGTGTGTGTATGTGTGCGTGTATGTATGTGTGTGATGAAATTTTGATATTTGGAAATTTACAAAGAAATCATTTGATAAATAACTTTGAAGACGAAAACAATTTACCACCGAGGCTCCATGAGACAAGATCGGATCCCCATAGCAGTTCACGTTGGAAAGCTTTTCCATGGATCTATAGTGCTGGGCGAAAGTGCTTTTAATCCAGAATTGCACGACGATCCTGTTATGTTATACTGCACCATTAATTTCCTGCTAGTGTATTGTTTGTTTGCGTTTTTATATTAGAGATAAATTGCATTTTTCAAGGTTTTGAATGCTTTTTTAGGCTTTATTTACAAGTTCCACCAAAATATTTTAATGCGGAGAATTTTATAACACTCCTTTTGGGCTTAATATCTGTTCGCAAAGATGGTCTCGGTCCTTCAGTTTTCATCATGTTTATTTTTCAATTAGGTTTTGCATATACCATTTGCATCGTAATCTTTCTTGAACTATGTGTTGCCTATTGCATGACACATATTCTTCCAATATTGTCCCTATTTCTAAAGTTAATCAGTTGCTTTGATGCTACAACAGCAGTGCTGATCATGGCATTGTTTCTACTTGTGTAATGTGTACCTTTGAATCAGTTCTTACAAGTTTTTAGCTTAGAAAAGCGGATTCTGTAGGTTGTAATACAAACACGATATTGGTCAACCCATCTTTTTGTTATTATACGACTCATTAAGGGAAAAGTGTAAGAAAAGAAAATTGGTTTATGGACCGAACAGGACGAAGGGTTTGGTAATGATCACCGAATTTGCTGCTGATCCAATTGCTGCTTGACCCCAATCATCATCATCAATATTATCATTTGTCCATCCCGAATATCCTGTGTTAACAAAAATCTACTTGTATGGGCTGCCGAAGGCCTTGTTTACACCGATGTGTGTAGCAATTTACCACCACACAAAATCTGTTTAAGTTCCTATAGACCATCTTCATTATCAGTTGAGAGAGAGAGAGAGAGAGAGAGAGAGAGAGAGAGAGAGAGAGAGAGAGAGAAAGAGAGAGAGAGAGAGAGAGAATCAACATTGCATAGAATATATCCAATAAAGTAAAGATTCTCGATGTTTTATGTCTGTTAACAGTCTACCCATTCTTCTCCCTGATACCCGAGCCGTATCGTTTTCCGATTCCCAGTTGAGGAATTGGCGAGGCAAGGATATCAATAGGAAAGGTAATTTATCAAAGGAAATATATTAGTATATTATATTTCCTGTTTTTATGTCTTCTTTAGGCTGTTCCTTCTTTGAAAGAAATTAAATGACGAGTTCAGGATTTGTTTTACTGTTGTTTATACCTATGTACACACAAGTGTTATTTATATATATATATATATATATATATATATATATATATATATATATATATATATATATATAATGGTATTATAGTATGGTGGCTTTCAGATCCCATTGTGATCCGTTGCCACGATCTTAGGGTCCATGTACTACTTAGACGTTTCATGAACTTGTTAGACTTCAGGATTTCTAAGTGAAATTACTTGATTTGGATTACTTTGTTTTGATACAAATTACATCCTCCCCGTTTTGGTGGCCTATGTGGTAGAATTCTTACCTGGTGATCGCTAGACTGGAGTTTGAGTCCCGCTCAAACTCGTTAATTCCTTTGGTCGCTGCAACCTCACCATCATTGTGAGCCAAGGAGGGGGGGGGGGCGGTTTGGGGGCACCCTAGAGGTCTATCTGCTGAGTCATCAGCAGCCATTGCCTGGCCCTCCTTGGTCCTAGCTTCGGTGGAGAGGGAGTTTGGGCGCTGATCATAAGCATATATGGTCAGTCCCTAGGGCATTGTCCTGCTTCATAGGACAATGTCACTGTTCCTTGCCTCTGGTATTCATGAATGGTCTTTAAACCTTTAAATTTACCATAATACTATGGTTAGAATCTAATGTACTAATAGTGTTTCCTTTCTGTAGGGTTTCCGGGTTAAATGGCATAGTGATGCAATAACTAAGTTTATGTTTTTCCTAGATGGAATAAACTTTTTTGGGAAGTCTTACTAATCTCATGTTCTACAGTGTAAAAGTACAGCACCGAGCTGTTAAGTTCCAATTAATGCAAATGCAGGTAAACAACTAAGTCTTGTTTGATACTTGTTTCACTTGTAGTCTTGACATAAAGGTACTTTGAAATTCGTCATTTACTTCTATATAGTATTAAACAGGTATGGGGTGTGTCTATGAGGAAAAGATAGGAAAGTATAATATTCAATGATCAAAAAGTACTCAGGAGAAAAAGATTACTAGTAGGAATAAATCCCACATTATTTCACATAATACAATTGATGAAAATCCATTTATTTAGTTCTTTTGCCTTATGGTTTTATAAACTTTAATATTCACTGTTTATTCATGCATATTCTTGTCCACAGAACTAGGAAATGTTAAACTGAGAACAGCGTCTTCTGATTCAAACTTTCAACCCAATGTGACGTTTTTTCATAACTGGTGATATATATATATATATATATATATATATATATATATATATATATATATATATATATATATATATATATATATATGTGTGTGTGTGTGTGTGTGTATGTATATATTTATTTATTTATTTTCTATTTTTTATTCTAAAAGGACATTTCAAAGACACTTAGTACGTAATAGATGTTGAGTTTAGCGTATTTCTCATGGCCTGGAAACCTTTATTATAGAATTGCTTTATTTTTCTGCTTAACTTGAAAGGGAACTTCTGCGCGCATAGCCTTTCATTTTTATGAAAACAGAGTTTGTACTTTGATTGCATCCAGAATTAATTTCATTCTTAGTTCGGAATTAAAACTTGAAATTGAAATTCAGAACAGGCAATAATTACTAAATTCTTTTTTAGTAAAATAACAAAATCGTATTTTTTTGCAACAATTTAATCTCTCTCGACGAAGAATAGATTTATGTTTGGACGTTAAGAAAATGTGTTGTATACTTTATATACTTACACATGCACACATACAAATGGAAATATAGTGGATATATAATGAAAGCTTAATTTGCCAATTTCCATGTGAATATGAATAAAGGTTTCATTGAAAACCTTTTGGCTAATGACAACGCGGAGGGAGGTTGGATCTGAGAATTGGGTTGAGCTCAGAGAGATGGCACAGGAAAGTCTCTTATTGCGTGAATTCTTTGAGGCCCTGTGCATCCCTTGAGTGCTAGAAGAGTAAGTGGAAACCTTTAATAATGAAATGGGAATAAAATGAAGAATTTTCTTTTATTCCTATTCAGAACCTTGAGTCCTTGCGAAGTGAGTTATCTGTTCTATACTTCCACCATTATGCCAAACAGGTTTTTATTAGTTGTATGAGAGAGAGAGAGAGAGAGAGAGAGAGAGAGAGAGAGAGAGAGAGAGAGAGAGAGAGAGAGAGAGAGAGAGAGACAGACAGACAGACAGACAGAAACAGGAAATAATCTGTAGGATATTTCAAACATCTTGGTTTATTAACGAATGTCTTTCGGGAAAGCACAGTGCACTAACCTGAATTCCTTGCAGTAATTCACTATTCAGTGCTAAAGAGAGAGAGAGAGAGAGAGAGAGCGAGAGAGAGAGAGAGAGAGAGAGAGAGAGAGAGAGAGAGAGAGAGAGAGAGAGAGAGAGAGAGAGAGAGAGAGAGGTTTAACGCTAAAAACGCCAGGCCTAATGGATGCAGGAATATCCAGGTTATTCAGCTATTCTGTATCATTTAGTCCAAAATACTCATCTTTGACTACCGTAGGCGTGCGTTGCACTATGATTTGAGTCTCTCATGATTTAAATAGTTGTCTCAGACTCTGATATGTTAAGCAGAGCTAAAGTTATAACACTTGTGTTAATGATAATCATAATGCCAATAATGTTGAAACGTGATGCCATCCCAAGGGCCAGGGGAATGGCGGTGTATATTAGGACAGCGTACCCTGGTTCTCATAAGTCCTGCTATCAATGTGGATGTCATGAGATTCAGGTAATAAAAGTTTGTGGCAGGCAAAATCACTTTTATTTGTGTTCGATCTACCGGAATGCAGACATGGATGATTCTGTCTTCGATTGTCTTCTTACCATTATGGCTAAGATACAAGAAGATGATAGAAAGGCTTCTTTTGTCTTTGTTGGTGATTTTAATGCTCTCCATAGGGAGTGGTAAGTTCTATCTCTCCTACCGATCGCCATGGCTTAAGAGCTTTAGACTTTGCCTCTGAATCAGGCAGTGAGCAAATCATAAATGAAGCTACTCACAGGTCTGGTAATTGCTTGGACCTCGTATACACTGACTGCCCTGGCGTTATAACTAGTAAGGTTGGTTCTCTAGTCGGGACATCTGATCATGCCTTGATTTCATTAGTAGTGAAGACTGAGCAGCCTGTCCCTGATATATCATACTCTTGTAAAATTTATTTGAAATCCCAAGCAGACTGGAATGGGATTTTGCATGATCTTTTGTGCTTGAATTGGTCACAATTATATAGTAGTGTAGATCCTGTTGTCTCTTTGAATGAGAATCTAGTCAACATATGTGATAGGTGTATCCCTTCTCGTGTGCTAAGGTACCGAGTGAAGGACAAACCTTGGTTCAATGATGATTGTAGACGTGCTTATTTGGAGAAGCAGGAGGCCTATCATCTTTGGAAGGGTAACAGATCAGATTTGACCTGGAATAACTATACTCAGCTTCGAGCTTTTTCTCAGAGAGTTTATGCCTCAACTGAAAAGGAGTACAATTTAACCATAAAAGAAACCCTTTCTGGTACAACTCAGGAACATAAATGGTGGTCTACCCTTAAATCTGCACTCTGGTGTAGATGCAACAGTTCCTCCTTTACTTAAACCAGATGGCTCAGTCACTTACTGTCCAAAGGAAAAGGCAACCTTTTTGGCTGATGTTTTTGACAGGAAAGAGAGTAATGAAAAACTTGAACTTCCTCAATCCTGTTTTCCTGAGGCTAAACTAACTACTTTAGCTTTTCGATCTCGTGAGATTAAAGCTCTGTTGATGGAACCTGATGCTTATGGAGGTGTAGACCCAAATGGTATTTTTCCTTTGTTTTTTATAAAGACAGCAGATTTCTTAGCTCCAAAGTTATCTGTTATTTTGTGCAAGTTAGCAAGAAGAGGAGCTTTTAGCACTTATTGGAGAATTGGTAATGTTACTCCTTTATGTAAATGTGTTTGTGGTAGCTCAATTCCCACTGATTACCGCCAAATTTCCATAACTCCCATATCATATAAAGTTTTTGAACGTCTTCTGGCAAAACGTCTTAATAGGTTTGCTGAAGGTAATCATCTACTCCCTAGTTTGCAATTTTGTTTTCGTAAAGGCTTTGGAGCATGTGATGCCCTTCTTACAATCTGCAATGCTGTATAGAAATCCATTGATTGTGGTAAGGAAGCTCGTATGATTGGCCTTGATTTTAGTGCTGCCTTTGACCGTGTTAATCATGAGGCCCTTGTTTTCAAACTTAAACAGTTGGGAGCGGGTGGGTCGTTTCTTAGCATTATTATTGATTTTTTAAGTAATAGATCTCAAAGAGTTGTTGATGGGCACCATAGTGAGTATAGGAATGTGATATCCGGTGTTCCACAGGGTAGTGTTCTTGGCCCATTACTTTTCATACTATATACACATGACATGTGGTTTGGCCTAGAAAACAAGCTTGTTGCATATGCAGATGATGCTACTCTCTTTGCATCAATTCCTTCCCCTGAATGTAGATCTGGGGTTGGTGAATCCCTAAATAGAGATTTAGCTAAAATTAGTGCATGGTGTAAATTATGGGGTATGAAGTTGAATCCTAACAAAACTCAAAGTATGATTGTAAGTAGGTTAAGGACGGTGGCTCCTCAACATCCGGTTCTCAGTATTGATAATGTTTCTTTAAATTTGTATGACTATTTAAAATTTTAGGTGTGATTCTCGACAGCAAATTTACTTTTGAGAAACACATTAGGTCTGTGTCTTCTTCAATTGCACAACAAATTGGCTTATTGAGAAAGTCTTTCAAGATTTTCGGTGATCAATCTATTCTGAAGAAGTGTTTTAATTCTTTCATTCTACCTTGTTCTGAGTATTGTTCTCCTGTCTGGTGTTCAGCTGCTGATTCTCATCTTAATTTGTTCGACAGAAACTTACGGTCTATTAAATTTCTTATTCCTGATCTAGATATTAATCTTTGGCACCGTCGTTCAATTAGTTTATTATGCATGTTGCATAAGATTTTTCATAACTCTGACTATCCTTTACATTCAGATCTTCCTGGACAATTCTATCCTGTTCGTAATACTAGGCAGGCAGTTAATTCTAATAGCCAGGCCTTCTCCATCATGAGGCTCAATACAACACAGTATTCTAGAACTTTTATTCCAGCTGTTACCAAGTTATGGAATGATCTTCCTAATCGGGTAGTTGAATCAGTAGAACTTCAAAAGTTCAAAGTTGGAGCAAATGTTTTTATGTTGACCAGGCTGACATGAGTCTTTTTATAGTTTATATGACATATTTGTTTTTGACGTTGTTAATAGTTTATATAGGACATATCTGTTTTGACGTTGTTACTGTTTTAGTATGATTTATTGTTAATTTGTTCTCATCATTTATTTATTTCCTTATTTCCTTTCCTCACTGGGCTATTTTTCCCTGTTGGAGCCCTTGGGCTTATAGCATCTTGATTTTCCAACTAGGGTTGTAGTTTGGTTAGTAATAATAATAATAATAATAATAATAATAATAATGATAATAATAATAATAATAATAATAATAATAATAATAATAATAATAATAATAATAATAATAATAAAACCAATTTCAAGGATTGTGGTTTATTTTTCTAAATCACCAAACAAAAATTGTGTTATTAAGATCATAAAAAATATTTCAGGAAAAATCAAATGATTTTCTCTTTTCTTCATGAAATACATTATCCACGCACAATGGACAGGGGTTGATGTTCTGCAGTAGGTATATAAAATGTACTTTATTATAGGAAAAACTCTCGTGAGATTAATTCTGTAGACAAGTTTGAATGATTTAAGTAGACGTTGGACGATTTATTGTCAGTTCTATTGCTCTATAATAAGATTATGAAGAGTTTCCGTGTTTCTTCTTTGCTCTATTTATTGATTATTGGTTTTCCTTCAAAGTTACAAGATAAATCTTTGACTTAACTTGGGTGTTTAGAACACAATCACGTTATATTTTCTGGGTTGAAAATGTATAAATTCAATTTTGAGAATTACTCTCCAATTTTATTTTCTTTCGGAAAGGATAGATAATGAAATCTAAAAATCCACCCATACCTTTGACATAGTCACATCCAAATCTAGCTCCCTATTAACGGGCCTCAATAACATTAAGGAATGAAGAAAATCATTAAAATTGAAACTGGAGGCAGTAATTTCCATCACTATATTTGTCGGTAGGAAATAGACATTAGGGCGAATGCGTTTTAAAACTATGAATAATATTTTACTTAACGAAGGATGTTATTGTTTTCGTGAAACTAGAAAAATATCGCTTATACTATGTTCAGTTCCGGATGCAGTTGTCCTCATTATAATAAATTGCTCTGGAATAATTACATTATGTTCAGCAGAAACTTAACTGCTAGCATTGCATTAGAGGTTTTTGCTTTGTGAAATGTTATTTTTGTATGTTTTAGTTGTATGATGCTTACATCAAGATGTATATGAGCTGGTATTTATCTGTATCGTATTTAAACTTACTTCCTATTCAAACCGACTTTCTCTCAGACATGTAGATTAATTTCCCAAATTTTCCCTTCTTGATACGTGTTCCTTGTTTGGTCATTGTATCCGCGTATCTCTCTTGGATTTGAAGGTCATTATTTACTTTTTATACTTTTGCAAAGTTAATTTTCAAACATTCCACAACCAATAGCAATGAAGGAGTTAAAATTTTTATACAGCCTTCAAAATAGATTTTCATAATTTACAAAATTATAAAAAAAATAAAAGTTCCTGATGAATACTGCATCGCATGAAACGAACAAAATAGATAATTTCAGATTTACTATCTACACTATATTCATTAGAAATAAAAAAGGTCATATGGCTACTTTTAGGAAATGATATAAATATGGAATTGTATGGTAAAGAATAAGACCCAATATCTCTGGGCTTCAAGTACTCGAGTCAAAATACAGTGCAAGGTACACCATAGTTAGTTAAATGGAATACCTGTCAGTTTACCACATCCTATTGTTCGCTGACCAAAGAAGACATTATCTGTACTAAGTAGGTCTTAGGTGGCTTCTTTCTCTCTATCCCCAGTTTTGGAAGTCTTTCACTTCTGGTTCTTTTTTTTTTATTCTTCTTTGTCCAAGTTTTGGTCTTTCGAGCAGCTGTAATTTCATGTCCCTTCATTCTATAACCTTCCCTCTCCAGTGGTCAGTTTTATGGATGTAAGGAGTTAAGACTTCTTCTGTTTATGTATTTTCTTAAATTTTCTTTTATTTGAAAGGAAAGCCTTTGTAACAGCATGTGTTCTGATTTTTAAAAGGGGAAGCCTTAGCAACAGCAATTTGGAAATTAATCTCATCCACTCTATACCAACACCAGCCAAGTGACTGATGTTTTTACTGTATAATCAATAAAAGTAAACCTTAATCAAAATTATGATACTGCTTTTACCACGTTCCAAAAAGAAAATTGTATATGAAAGAATGAATGTCTTTTGGCTTCGAGTACTAGGGTTTTACCCCTAGTACTCGAAGCCAAAAGACATTCATTCTTTCATATACAATTTTCTTTTTGGAACGTGGTAAAAGCAGTATCATAATTTTGATTAAGGTTTACTTTTATTGATTATAGTATATATAGCAAATTGCAAGAGAACACTAATATTGTTAGCTGTCTCTAGTTACTTTTTATTGTTAGTTCCATTCGATTCAGTCTTCACCACGTACTTTTAAATTTGTGTTATTTTTGTAAAGGATCTATTAATTAATGGTGTATCGTGATTTACTTTTTCAGCCATTAAGAAAAAGCACCATCCATATTATCAGTTTGATTATGATTTAATGATGAATGTTTATAACCCTCAGAATAAAAGAAAAGAAGATTGATAAATATGGAAAGGTCCTTTTCAGCTATTCAGTCGTTAAGTGAAATTATAATTTCTCGGTATTATGCATTTCTAATTAATACTTGATTATCTGTTCGACACCAGGTGTTTAATCGCTTCCAGATAATTAGAAATGCTCCTGAATCGCCTGTTAATTAATCTTCAAGAAGAATTCCTGAGAAATTCTTCTTCACTACCTCCTTGGCCAGGGTTGCCGGCATCATATCAATTTTCCCTTTGCTATACTTAGGTTGTTTTGTTTGTACAAATTTAGCTACGTTTAATTAGGAAAAATTCTTATTTCCTTAGAAAATTGTTACTTCTTCTTCTTATGATGATGATGATGATGATGATGATGCAGTTCAACAAGGTTTTCAATGTCAAACGCTGACCACTGATAGAAAGGGGGTTCTTTACACGTGAGATACACACAAGAATCTTGTTAGCATAAAAATATCATTTAAAATCATTATTAATTTTATTTTGACATATGCAGTATAAAGGCGCCTTCGTGAAATTTGCGTGTAAAGATTCTGCTGTTACGTGTAAAATGAAATCTGTATCCAACATAAAATCACATTAATGAAAGGTATATTTTCCCACGTAATTCCTCCGGCAAGCGCAAGTTTCTATGATTATATTATAGCTATTATCTTTTTGTCTCTACATATTTATCTATCTATCTATCTATCTATATATCTATATATATATATATATATATATATATATATATATATATATATATATATATATATATCAGCTGTTACTAGTCCACTGCAGAGCAAAGGCCCCAGACAAGTCTTCCACCTGTGTTTTTTATGGTCTTTCTATGCCAGTCCACACCCGCAAACTTTCTTAGCTCATCAATCCATCGTCTTCTCTTCCTTCCCTTGCATCTTTTGCAATCTCTCGGGACCCATTCTGTTATTTTTAATGTCCATTTATTACCTGTCATTCTTATTACATATCCTGCCCATATCTATTTTTTTTTCTTACATGTTAGAATATCCTCTAATTCAGTTTGCTCTCGTATCCCTGTTGTTCTTTTATCTGTTTCTTAGTTTTATTCCCATCAGTAGTCTTTCTATAGCTTGTAACTAGCTTCTGTTGTAAGCCTTTATTAAGGCTCCAAGTTTCTGATGCATAAGTTAAAACTGGTAGGACCATATCATTAAATACTTTTCTTTTTTAGGGAAAATGCCATTTACTTTTTATAGTCTCATTTGGTTTTCCAATAGCTCTCCATCCCATGCGTATCCTTATTTTAGTATCGGTCTCGTGTCCTGGGGAAACACTGTCTTAAGTACGTATATTCATCAACCATCTCGTAAGGTTCTTCCATAACTCTTTATTTTCATTTAGCGTTATGTTAGTTGTACTTGTATTCATTTTCAATCCTACATTTTTGCTTTCTTTATTGAAATCTTCTATCATTTCATGCAATTCCTCGCAAGATTCACTGAACTCAACTATGTCATCTGCAAATCTTAAAGTGTTAAGGTATTCCCCATTAATATAAATGCCTACATTTTCCCAATCTAAATTTTTAAAAAGTACTACTAAGCTGGAGAGATGGGGGTCTCCCTGTCTTAACTCCTCAATTGAAATTTTCTCACTATCTTTATGTAGTTTTAGGACTTCTGTACTTCCTGTTTAGATATCTTCAAATGTTATAACATGAATTCATCAATTTCTTGTCTTTGAATAGATATCATTACTGCTGAGGTTTTAATGGAATGAAAAGCTTTCTCATCTTGTATAAATACCATACATAGTGGTTTGTCAAAAGCTTTCTCATAGTCTATAAATGATATTCATAGTGGTTTGTCATATCCTGTTGTTTTTACATTAGCTGGTTAATTACGTGGATATGGTCAGTTGTTGAATACCCACTTCTAAAGCCTGCCTAATCTCTTGGTTGATTAAAGTCTAACTGTTTTTTTTTTATTCGGCCTAATACGATCTTTGTAATTATTTTATATATTATGGAAAGTAAACTTATTGGGAGGCAATTTTTTAGGTCTTTTGTGTTTTCCTTATTTTGTAAATTAGTATGATAAAATAATTTCTAAGCTGTAGGTATAGAACCTTTTGTAAAGTTCAGCCAGTTTTACTACTATGAAATCTCCTCCATCTATTATTAAATCAATTATTATGCCATCTTCTCTTGCTGCTTTGCCTCTTACTATGCCTTTCCTTGCTTCATCTACTGTTACGTTTCTTATTGGCACAGGTGTTTCATTATTTCTATTGGCAAAGCTATTTCTTATATCACTAATGTATAGAATTGTTTAATAACCCTCTGCAATTTGGGTCACTATCTAAATTGTTGATGATATTTCCATTTTCATCCTTTAAAGCAAACATCTGTTGGTGTCCTGTTCCAAGGCTTCTTTTCATCAATTTGATGATTCTTCCTTTCTGTAGTGTTTCCTCGATTTTGGTCTGATTGTGATTACGATCTTTATCATCTGCAATATTCCCTAAGATATATAGTTGTCTCCATATACAATTGGGTATTAAACGTGATGTTTTAAACACGTAAGGGATCTTCATTCTAGGTTGTCTTCTCTACCATCACATGATAACTATCATTCATCCGTAAATCAGTTACCAAACCTGAGGGCAACAGGTTATTAATCTTCTGTATATGCTTGCCAATATAGGTTTATTTTGCTTGCAGTATTCGTGTGTCTTACATGGTTGCCAGTATTAGTCTGTCGTGTTTGCCTTTATCCGTGTGTAATAATTGCTAGCCAATACTCTTGTGTCGTGTATTTCGACACTAGTATTCATAATCTGTATGCCATACCCTTTCGCAAGAAGTCATAAACCGGTGTTTTTGCCATTATTTGTATGTTGGGCATGCTCCATAGTATTCATACTTATCGTACATGCTCGCCAATATTCGTGTCATGCTTGCTCTTACACACTCTTGAAACAGCAACCACAACAACGGAAATTAAAGGTTAATTACTTAGTTATTTCCTCTCAGTTAAGACTGGGTATATTTTCTTACATTAACCGAAATACTGTAAAACCCGAATATAGTGTACAGCGGCAAAGAACGGGATATTGTATAATAATGGTAATTTTTAAAAATAGCTCGAACTAATGAATATAAATGAGGTATCAACTTTCATCAAGTCAAATAGGTGGGACTTGCAGCGAATAAGCGAAATAGAAATTGAAATTGTGGGTAAAAAATCTGCTTAATTTTTGCAGATGAAAACGGAAGTATTATATTTAATTTAAGAGAAGTAGCTTTGGAGTTTGAGCTTTAGTTACAACCTTTTCTTTTTGTTTTATTTTCCTTGCTTTTAAAAATCATTAGGAGGTAACGATTAAACGTTACCTACTAAGTATAAGTGTAAGATAACTGTTTGGTTGGTGATGCTACAAAAATTCACTACTCCTCCAGTTTTAGATTAGATGATAATACTTTATAAACAGGGCCTTTTTCTTTCCTTGTTGGTCTGTTAAAAACATCACTGCCTGACAGTCGGTTGGACTGTGGCTCGACACCCGCTTAGGCTTCATAGTTTCTAGAAGTGTCTGCAACCACACCAAACTTGTGATCTAGAGGTAGGGTGGTTGGGGGAGCCGATAGTTTCACCTGCTCAATCATCAGCAAGCATTGCCTGGCCTTCCCGCTTCCTAGCTTAATGGAAAGAGGGCTTAGGTGCTGATCGTATGGGTATATGGTCATTTTCTAGGTCCACTTGTCCCGTCCCTTGGCTCTGCCATTTATGAGCGATCTTTATACTAAAACATTCTCGTTACCCTCCCTCTCTCTCTCTCTCTCTCTCTCTCTCTCTCTCTCTCTCTCTCTCTCTCTCTCTCTTTCTCTCTCTCTCTCTCTCTCTCTCTCTTTATGAATTATAACCTAAAATTAGCAGCTGTGTAGGGCTTTCATTATACTTTGTCAGTTTAAAAATTTAATCATTGGCCTACTTTTCACAATACTGTGTATTTTCAATCTAGTACTCATAAATAAAAGAACTGGCTTAAAATGATCATGTTCCATTATAATTTATTTTCGTAGTCCAGACCGAGTTTTAATAAATGCAAATTATCCATGAAATAATTATGCTCTAAAATACTTGCGTAAAGTACTTACATATTCATAGTTCAGTTTTCCTCAGAGATTAGAAGTATTATTCATTTGGAAATTATGAATTAAATAATTCATTCCATTTTGAATGTGAATTTTATGTATGAATATGAAAATGTTGCTTTTACACGAAGGATGTTATCCTCTCGGTCGGCACTAATAAAGTAAAGAGCATCTTCATTGGAAAAGAAAAAAAGTTGAGAAATATGTTTTCCCTTCTGCTGTCTTTTTATATTCAGAGGTAAGAGCAGCGTGAAGTTTGTTTCTTATTTAGCGTCCCCTCTGAAATGTTCACCTCTCGAAAGAAATAAAGTTCCTAACCCAATTTCATGAATACCGTAGTTCATGAAAGTTAGACAATTTTCCCATTTGCTAAAAATTAGTTGGATGAATAACCTTCTTTTATGTGGAATTTATGTATTATTATTATATTATTATTATTATTATTATTATTATTATTATTATTATTATCATTATTATTAGCTAAGCTAGAACCCTACTTGGAAAAGCAGGATGATATAAGTCCAAGGGTTCCAACAGTGAAAAATAGCCCAGTGATGAGAGGATATAAGGAAAAAATAAACTACAAGAGAAGTAATGAACAATTAAAATGACATATGTTAAGAACAGTAGTAACATTAAAATGGAACTTTCTTAAATAAAGTTAAAAAAGAGACTTATGCCGGCCTGTTCAACATAAAAACATTAGCTGTAAGTTTGAACTTTTGAAGTTTCACCGATTCAACTACCCGATTAGGAAGATCATTCTACAACTTGGTCATGGCAGGAATAAAACTCCCAGAATATTGTGTAGTATCGAGCTTCCTGATGGAGAAAGCATGACTATTATAATCAACTGCATACCTAGTATCAACGTCTATAAAATACGATATAACTTGCCTAGTATTACGAACAGTATGGTACTGTCCGAGAAGATTTGAATGCATAGGATGGTCAGTATTATGGAAAGTCTTATGCAACATGCATAACTAACTGAACGACGGAGCCATAGATTAATATCTAGATCAAGATTAAGAAATTTAGCCTGCGTATTCATATGTGGATTTGTTTAAATTTTTCCATTCAATGTGTTGGATTTTTTGTGATTCACATTTGAAGCTTTGAACATACACTAATTATTTTGTCAGAAAGAAGTATTAATTATATTGAGAATGACATCAAAGCTCTGCAATTCTTATATTATAGTTTGCTACGTCTTTAATAGTACAATAATTGGCTAATTACCTTAATTTGCGTAGCTCAAAATGCTCCTGTGTCTGGTAATAAAACAGAATGAAGGGATTGTACAGAATGAAGGGATTGTATGGGTCTCTATCAAACTGCATGATTGTCTCCCCAGAACTCCCAACTTTTGCTTTGAAATACTTCAGTGAATAATTGGCAGATCATTAAATATGTGCAGCAGATTGCTGGGATAAAACTAAAAGATTCATCAAAACTTCTCTCTTCTGTAAATGACAAAATTTCCTAGAGTTTCAAGAGGACTATTCAGTCAGTTATATCCCCAACAACGTAATTGCCCTTAATTTTGAAGCCAGGCCATGGTAAATGCTGTAAAAGGTCTCTTTGCAGAGTCAGCGCCTTTTATTCTTTAAGGGAATGAACTCTGTTCTTGTTAAGGTATTTCAGTTTAAATGTAGAAGCCTTGTACTGACTCAGACAAGTTATCCATCTGAATAGTTTTTACATCAACTATCTTGAGAGTGATTGTGGTAGGGCAAATTGGGACCGGTATGTGATTTCCCTTAATGTACACGTGCTTCACATAAGGAAAGAAGGATGGTGTTCTTGACTACTCAATGTGAAAAATCAATCGGTGATTTTATTCTGTTTTCGGGTTTTTTTTATTGGTATGCTCGGATGTTCTTTGCTCCGCTGTGGCGAGTGAAGTTAATCAAAAGCTCATTGCTCCTCTGTTTTGACAAGTGGCATATGGATGTGCTGTGATTGTCTCTAATTTTGTCTCCGGACACAGTAATCAATCAGAGTTATGTTCCAGAAATCGGCTGGTCCATTTTCCTTTACTTTTTTTTTTTTTTTTTTTTTTTTAGTAACCTTGTCTCAACTGTGTTAAATACTTAATGAGAGGTTGCGGTTTGATTATACCTTAAGAATTTTTTATCATTACATAATATAATTGTGAAAAATCAACTAATTTGTATATGCGCTGAAGAGGAGTCTTTGTCGACGCTTTTGAGAGCAATGTTTGGTTTGATATTTAGCATTTGTTATGACCAATTCCATGTCAGGTTACTGAACAGGAGAAAGTAATTTCGTTACTACTGTAATTTCTGTACTAAGAGGAAACAAAACATTATTAAAACTGACGTTAGTAGAGAAAATTCATTTTTTTCGGGAACTATGTGGGAGAAAATTAGTTTTCAAGTATTTCAAAATCGTTAAAATGTGCCGAATCTACTTTAATTTATAGTTAGCGCTTATCTATATTGACTCTGAGCGCTTTCACTGTTGACTTTTTGGCTTCAATGGTTTAAAAAAATTGAATTTCTTTTAAAGCTGTGTTGATGATGATAATGGAAAAGCTTTAATGTAACCTGGTTGTTTTCATTCCCTCGCTTTTGCCTCCTTGTGTTTTTGCCCATCGTCCGAATTTTTCAGTCAGGTTTGGGATTTTTAAAGGTATAAATACAAATATTCAATCCACAATAATGTTTCTGCTCGAGGAATAATACCGACATTTATTATTTTAGTTGAATAAAATTACAGAAATATGGATCATCGAAGCAAGCATTGCCAAGACTTAAGTTTTTGTTTGTGTAATTAGATACAAGAAGAGCTACAAACAAACGAAACAGGCAGAGGTGTACACATTAATGAAATTGTATATATCTTATTTCAATGTAATATCCTCCTTTTGAAACACTCATAAAACTAGAAAACTTTCTGGCAATTTGTAACGTACTTGACAGTTTTAATCTTCTTCCCTCCGAGACCTTCTCTCCCTTTGACGTCTCTTATCAGTTGTATTCCATCCCCTCCTTACATCACCCTTCCCTATCATACTCAGCCAGGTCCCTCGGACAATTCCCCATTTCCTTCCCCTCAATTGGAGTGCAGCTTCTTCAATCTTTTTGTTTTTTCGTTTCTCCAAAGGAAAGGGTGAAGATGCAGTATATATATATATATATATATATATATATATATATATATATATATATATATATATATATGTATATATATATATATATATATATATAGAGAGAGAGAGAGAGAGAGAGAGAGAGAGAGAGAGAGAGAGAGAGAGAGAGAGAGAGAGAGAGAGAGAGAGAGAGAGAGGGGGGGATTCTTATCAACACATTTCTAATTTGCTTTTATTTATTGACACTATATCTTATAGAAATACATGGTTAAAGTTTATTTATAGATTTTTATTAGTTTTGATTCCAGCTCCCTCTCTTTCATATATATATGTATATATATATATATATATATATATATATATATATATATATATATATATATATATATATATATATAGAATTTAAATTATGAAAATGTAGGAATTAACATTAATGGGAAATACCTCAACAACTTAAGATTTGCAAGTGACATACAGTAGTTCTATGAATGACTGAAAATGAATATCAGTAAAACTAAGAAAAGTTTTAATGAATGTGTGTATATATACTATACATAGTCATGAACACTTGTTAAAAAAAATCACATTTGAGTAAATTACATATCAGAAATTTTAATAGTGCTGTCCAGTTTAAATGGGAAGCGGCCATTTCAACGAATTTCTTTCTCAACCTGATTCAAGATTTTGCACAAAATGAAATAAACAAAAGGGTAGTCTTTAGGCATCTTAATTAATATTTAACCAAATTATTCATAAGAATTAAAATAAGAAGTAAGCAGAAAATATATAGAAATAGAATTATATCCAGCATTACAACAATCGTGTCTTGGTATTTGAAAATTTCTGTTTTATTTCAACGTTATTCCGTTCCATTCCTTTGTTCTTCCTACTCTCTCTCTCTCTCTCTCTCTCTCTCTCTCTCTCTCTCTCTCTCTCTCTCTCTCTCTCTCTCTCTCTCATAGGTAAAGGAATCCTAACATGTTTTAATGAAATGAGAAGCTCCCTTAATCCTATTATTGGACTACGAGAAAAAGGTAACCTTATATTTGATGACCTAGGTACCCGCTATCTCTCTCTCTCTCTCTCTCTCCTCTCTCTCTCTCTCTCTCTCTCTCTCTCTCTCTCTCTCTCTCTCTCTCTCTCTCTCTCTCTCCTTAGGTAAAGTCCTAACATTTTTTTAATAGAATTTGAAGATCCCTTAAATTATTTTTGGACTACAAGAAATCTCTCTCTCTCTCTCTCTCTCTCTCTCTCTCTCTCTCTATCTCTCTCTCTCTCTCTCTCTCTCTCTCTCCTTAGGTAAAGTCCTAACATTTTTTTAATGGAATTTGAAGATCCCTTAAATTATTTTTGGACTACAAGAAAGCTCTCTCTCTCTCTCTCTCTCTCTCTCTCTCTCTCTCTCTCTCTCTCCTATAGGTAAAGGAATCCTAACATGCATTAATGGAATGAGAAGATCCCTTAATCCTATTACTGGGCTACAAAAAAAATCTGTCCTACGTATATTCGATGAATTAGGTACCCTATCTCTCTCTCTCTCTCTCTCTCTCTCTCTCTCTCTCTCTCTCTCATAGGTAAAGGAATCCTAACATGTTTTGATTGAATGAGAAGATCCTTTAATCCTATTGGTGGACCACAATAAAAATCTTTCCTACGTATATTGGATAAACTGCGTACACCCCCCCCCCCTCTCTCTCTCTCTCTCTCTCTCTGCTGTTTCTTTGTCATTCCTTTTCTATTTCTATGCTCGAGCATAGTATCTTCGTGTTGAATTTACATTTGCGTCTTACAATTAGTCTATAGAAAAATGATTTCTGAACTATTTTGGAATACAGTCATGAGAATGCTCTCCTGATCCATATTGAAACGAGATGTATAATATATGTAATAATAACCAAAACCGTAATTGGACAATTGAATTTTTTTTCTTAATTTGATTGCCATTGTTATTGGGTTCCCTGGTGTTTTTGGGAAAAGGGAGTGAACCACGAACTGCCCTTTTATGGTGTAATCAGTATATTTCGAAAACTTTCATTGCACCTTCCCAATCGCATAATAAAAAGGCATAAATCACCATCAATATCATAATCTTTTTTTTCTTTAGCAGGTAATGGCAGTCACACATACTTGCAATGCAATTTGGAAATTACCATAGGGTTTTTGAGGCATGCCTTCGGCCTGTAGTTTCACAAAGTTTTTAGTCATTTTGCTGTCTTAGTTGCACCTTGCCTCTGAATAGCCTCTCCGATCCAAGAGCAAAATCCCTTACATTTTTTCATCGATCATGAATATTTTGCAAAAAATTTAACCAAAACGGGTTTAGATTTGACTTGAAATGAGTTCTCTCTACTCTCCTTTGTCCCATACGATGTCTTTCAGAATCCTTCTTATTAGGTTTAGTTCTCCATCTATCCAAGTTTTCCCTGAATTCTCTGGCTTGCTTTACTGGTACACTTATTCATAATACTTTTTACCTCCGGCTTTTCAGACCAACTGTTCCTCCTACCTTTTAATCGTATCCAAACCATCTCAGTATTGTAACCTTCGACTTTTTTCCAACCCCTGGACAGATCACGATCTGCACGCTATACATTCTAAGGTTATACATTTTTTTAAATGATACATTTTACTCGTGTACGGTTAAGGAAGCACAAAATTAATTGACTTGTTTAATTTTAGAATGTTCAGCCTCCTCAAAATAAGCCATTTATTAATATGAGGGACTAAGTCCGGTTTTCATGTGTCGGGGTTCAAGTTTATATTGAAATAATACCTAAATATTACAAGAAAAACGATTGACTGTAAAATCTTCGCTTGCGATTTTTATCTATTTCCCATCTATGTTATATTTTCTTTTCTAGTTTTTAGGAGCAGTGGATATCATTTTTTTAGGCCTTTAAAAAACTTTTTTTAGTAAGGTGTTAAAGAGTCTCGAAGGATGACTGATAATTTATTGAATATTTCAAGCATCATGTCAGCGAACTCGGGAGAGAATAAGATTGAAGTACTTGTAACTACTTTTTTTTTTCCACATATGGCATTACTGTTAAAGGGAGTCAACCATACAAATATATTTCTATTTTCAGTGTGGTATGATTAAGCTCTCTAAGAAGTTTTAAATTACTTTTACACCGTCCTTTTATATTTTACTAATCATCATCTTCTTCTTCTTTGTCTGCATCTTTTCCCACTTATATATGGGATCGATGTTTCTGGCCAGCTTTCTCCATCTACCTCTGTCCCACACTTCATCACCGTTTAATCCTTTTGATCGAAGGTCATCCTTGATACAGTCCATCCACCTTCGCTTTGGTCTCCCTCTCCTTCTCGTTCCCTGTACCTCCATTTCCATCACTCTCCTCCCAATATACTGTTCATCTCTTCTCATGACATAACCATACCAACTCAGTATACTTTCTTGGATCGTTTTCTTCTTTGTTTGCATATTTTCCCACTTTTATGTGGGGTCGATGTTTCTGGCCAGCTTTTTCCATCTACCTCTGTCCCACACTTCATCACCGGTTAATCCCTTTAATGGAAGGTCATCCTTGATACAGTCCATACACCTTCGCTTTGGTCTCCCTCTCCTCCTTGTTCCCTGTACCTCCATTTCCATCACCCTCCTCCCAATATACTGTTCATCTCTTCTCATGACATAACCATACCACCTCAGTCTATTATCTGGGAGCTTATCTGATAGTTTTCTAACTCCTGTGGTACCCCTAATTACCTCATTCCTTATCTTATCTCTTCTTGTCACCCCACACATCCATCTCAACATTCTCATCTCTGCCACATCCATCTTCTTCTCTTCTGTGTTCTTTATTGCCCACGTCTCCGATCCATACATCATTGCCGGTCTCACAACGGTCCTGAGTACTTTACCTTTCAATTTAACCCCTATTTTCTTGTCACATGGTACTCCACAAACTTTTTTCCAATTCTTCCATCCTGCTTGTATTCTGTGGTTTATTTCTGCCCCCAGATCACCATCCTCTGCAACTGTAGATCCTAAATACTTGAAATTTTCAGCTCTTTTCAATCTCTCTCTTAGTAAACTAACTTCCCCATTCTCCCAATTTTTCAATCTCAAATACTCTGTCTTTTTCTTGCTGATCTTCAATCCTCTATTTTCCATTTCTCCTCTCCACTCCTCCAGTTTCTCTTCTACTACCTCTCGCCAAGTGCTGCACAGTATAATATCAGCAAAAAGCATATACTAAGGAGACTGATCTCTAATACTTTGTGTTACTACATCCATGACCAGATCAAATAGGTAAGGGCTCAATGCAGATCCCCTATGTAGTCCCCCGTTTACTGGGAAACTTTCTGTTAGGCCTATACTGCTCTTTTAATATTACTTCCATGAAAGAGTTATAGGCCCACAGAAACTGTTCATATTATAGCTAGTAAAATCTCACAAATAAATTATCAAATATAATTCAGACTTATTTTTCATCTTTAAAATGCTTATGTGCCATTGTGTAAAGTTAATCTTTAGCCCAGTTCAATGTCGATCACCATTGAGATGAAGTGGAAAGAGAAATTGCGCCTGATGGATGGATTAAAGTTTGAGTGTGAAAGATAGTTTGATGAATAAGTTGACAGAATGCAATGAATTGGATGAACTGGTCAAAAGTAAAGAGGAAATTAGATGAATGTGTCGAAGAGAGGCAGAAATTGATGAATTTTTCAAGAAAAGGAAGTAAACGGTATAAATGGAATGGAAACGAAGGGGAAGATTGAATCAGTCGGTAACAAAGGGAAAGAAATTGGATACTATGGATTTGAGAAAAAAAAATAATTGGGTTAAGTGAATGAAAGAGATTAATAAATGGACTAGAGAAGAGAAATGAATGAATGTGTTACAGGTGTGAAAAAAAAATAGATGTAGGTTTTGGAGAGGTAACATGAATGAATGGGTCCAGATAAGCATAGAAAATTGACAAACGAACCAGAACAGAAAATAAATATGATTGGTATAGAGAAGGGAATGGTTTGGAAGAAGGGAAAATAAACAATTCTGAATAAAAATCATTGAGGAAAACTGAACTTTCAACTAAAATACCTTGATTGTGATCATGAAGTTCGTATGATTGGCTTTTATTTTAGTGCTGCCTTTGACCACCGTTTTCAAACAAACAGTTAGGAGTAGTGTTTCGGCTCATTACTTTTCTTACTATACCTGTATACACATGACGTGGTTTGCCTTAGAAAACAAGCTCGTTGCATATGCATATGAGGCTACTCTCTTTGCATCAATTCCATCTTCTGAATGTAGATCTGGGGTTGCTGACTCCCTTAGTAGACTTCTAGCTAAAATTAGTGTGTGGCGCAAGTTATGGGGCATGAGGCTGAACCCTAACAAAACTCAAAGTATGACTGTAAGTAGGTCGAGGACAATGGCTCTTTGACATCCTGATCTCTTCATCGATAAAGTTTCTTTAACTAGATTTACTGTATATACAACTCATTAAAAATTTTAGGTGTGATTCTTGATTGCAAATTTACTTTCGAGAAACGTAGACTATTCGGTCAATTTGTTCTCCAATCTCACAAAAAAATGAATTTTGGTGGTCATTCTTTTCTGAAGAATGCGTTAATGCTTTCATTCTACCTTGTTTCGAGTGTTGTTCTCCTGTCTGATCATCAGCTGCTGATTCTCATCTTAGTTTGTTGGACCAAAGATTATTATTTTGAATATCTTATTCCTGATCCAGATATTAATTTCTGGCACCGTCGTTCATTTAGTTCTTGCATAAGATATTTCATAATTCTGACCATCCTTTGCATTCAGAGCTTCCCTGACGTGCGTTCTCCATCATAAAGCATAACACCACAGTATTCTAGAAGTTTTATTCTAGCTGTGACCAGATTATGAAAGGATCTTCCAAATCAGGCAGTTGAATCGGTGGAACTTCAGAAGTTTAAACTTGCAGTTAATCAACAGGTTGACACAATTCTCTCTTCATAGTTTATACATGATATATATATTTTAACGTTGTTACTTATCTATTTTCTGTCTTTCTCAGAGCTGCTGTGATTTTTACACAAAATGACATTGATCTTATGTTTTAAACTTAACGTAATGGATGACGTCCCCCCACCATTTCTCTCTCCTTTTTGTATATTAGTTTCAGTCTGCTTTTCACTTAGAACCTTCACTTTCCCAAACTTTTTCCACCTATTTAAGATTTTATAAATCCGCTGGATACGTCTCGCTGGACTACCAATTTCCTCCCAATTCCTGCAACCTCATACATTGCTGAACTGTGTTAGATGATAGTCTTGGTCAAGAATTCTCTCTCTCTCTCTCTCTCTCTCTCTCTCTCTCTCTCTCTCTCTCTCTCTCTCTCTCTCTCTCTCTCTCTCTCTCTCTCTCTCTCCGTTTATAAAATATTAGACTAGTTTTGTTTTCTTAATCCTTATGAAATAATTATGAAATTATAAACTATCGTAATTCCGTTCCAGAATTAAGGTTCAAAATTCACGTGTGACTGTCCTTGTCGCTCTCCGTCAATGGGAAAGGGCTAACGAGCTCTAATGCCCAACGAGCCATACTCCAAGAAATGAGGAATTAGTGCGAGATTAAATGGTAACTTCCAAATGGAAGTCAAGTGGAGGCGAAGTCGTGATGACGTTCGTATGAAATTATGATAGATGTCGTATTTCCAACATTGCAGTTGAGACGGACAGCCAGCACATAGACGCAAATGTAAAGGGGAAAAATCATTGTCTCTCCTTGCTATATTATCAAACTTTTTATTTCTTTTTGTTGCCAATTTTCGTTTCTCATTCATCGTCTGCATCATTCCAGTCAATGCATCATACATAAATTTTTCCCATATTTCTGAAGAATCTTCGGTGGAAGTCATTCAGCGTTTTGTCATGAAGATCAGATTTCCTTTCTTTTTCCTCAAGAGTTGCTTGAGGAGGGAAATGTTCGAGCGTTCATTGATCATAATATCATTAGCTTTCTCATGCCAGGCACGACTTTTCTCATCACAATAATGAATAACGGTTTTCTTTTGTAGGAATAAGTTTCTCTTTCAAAGAAGAGGAATATTTCTTTGATCTGTATATAGTGAAATGTAGGGGGCAGAAAGCTATACGACATAATGTACTGAAACCATGGACGCATTAAATTATGAAAATCAATTGCGTAATTTGGAATGCATTACGAGAAAGACTATAAACCCTCATACATATATGTGTGTATAACCGTATTGTTTCAAACTTCTTGAATATTGCTCGTGCATGCATAGTTGGTCGCTTATGAAAATAGAGACAACAGCATACATGACAAAATCTTTTGTTCTAGTCAGCACTGGTTCATAACTTGAAGGATTGCAGTCGTTTATAACTTCATATCCCCGATGTATGAATATGTAATTAAATGAAAACATAAAATTAGAGAAAAGGTGCAAGCAATAGGGGAAATTGGAAGAATGGGTGGCAACATTGTTGAATATTTTGTTTACTAATTTATTTTGAAATCCATTGATTGTATAAATAAATAATTTCACTTCAAAAAAAATCATGAGAGAGAGAGAGAGAGAGAGAGAGAGAGAGAGAGAGAGAGAGAGAGAGAGAGAGAGAGAGAGAGAGAGAGGTTGGAACTTTAACAATACATGTAGCATTTTTATAGCTTCATCATGGAAATGCCTTTATCTAGGTTTATTATTACTTTCCTGAATTGCAAATCCTTGAGTTCGTGAATGTTTGATACTTCGGACAAATGCCTCTATTTTTAGTCCCTTACCTCAACTAATCTGAGCGACTTATAAACCTTTGTAACAAAAGTCGGTAGAAATTCAATTAAAACTGGATAACAAACTAATGTCAGGGGAAACTTTTCC
The DNA here is from genome assembly GCF_036898095.1 of Palaemon carinicauda. Taxonomy (NCBI): domain Eukaryota; kingdom Metazoa; phylum Arthropoda; class Malacostraca; order Decapoda; family Palaemonidae; genus Palaemon; species Palaemon carinicauda. The sequence continues at coordinate 7,879,423 of NC_090727.1, read as the reverse complement.
TTTATATTTTATAATATTTTAATCTATAATTCCCAATTTATCATTAATTGAATGCCAAATAACAAACTACCAATTAGCTACGATGGTGAAGATGGGTTGATTTCAATTCTAAGTACAAAATACCTGAATTCGACAGGTATAAGTACAGAAGAATTGTCATTGACTTTTATCTTTCTTCGTGGCCAAGTGGCTTAGTCACTGTCTATACAAGCTTGCCGACCAGGGTTTGATTCCCGGCCGGACCCAAGCTCTTGTCTTTGTGTGATTTCGCCTGGGGCTCTGATCCCGAAGTCGTTAAGAGAATCCAGACATTAATGTATCAAAAATATATATGGCTTATTTGAATATGAAAAACACGTCTAAATGTGCAAAATTTATCATTAATTGAATGCCAAGTAACAAACTACCAATTAGCTACGATGGTGAAGATGGGTTGATTTCAATTCTAAGTACAAAATACCTGAATTCGACAGGTATAAGTACAGAAGAATTGTCATTGACTTTTATCTTTCTTCGTGGCCAAGTGGCTTAGTCACTGTCTATACAAGCTTGCCGACCAGGGTTCGATTCCCGGCCGGACCCAAGCTCTTGTCTTTGTGTGATTGCTGTATCATATGTCTTAAATGAAAATTTGGTCAGTACAACTTCTACCTTTTCTAAATCCTGCTTGTTCATCTCTCAACTTTTCATCAATCTTTCTCTCTTGTCTCTTTAGAATGAGCATTCTATATATTTTCATGACAGCTGACGTAAGTGTGATGCCTCTGTAATGATTGCAATCTGTCAGATCTTTTGTTTGTCATTTTCACCAGCACTCCTAGCTCCCATACATAAGGCTTTGCCTCTTCACGCCACATTCTACAAAATAATCTTGTAGGTAATCTGGGAGTCACTTTATTTTCAGGCAATATCATCTCAGCAGTTATTGCTTTGTATACAGGGGCTTTTCATCTTTTTTTTTTTTTCTTTTTAAGAATAGCTTCGACTTCAAACACATCTAATTCATTCGTGGGCACATCAAGGTCTTCATCAGTTTCAGGTATATCAACCAAATTATTCCCTTCGTATTTCCTATTCATGACCTCACTAAAGTGTTCAATCCAACGTTACCTTTCTTCATGTTCTTTTGTTATAACAGATCCATCTTTCTTTTTGATGGGTATATGCTTCTTTTTTCCCGTAGAGATTTCATTAATAATTCCAAGAGAAATTTCTACAACAAAGCCACTCCCTGAATTCATAGCTTTGTCAACCTTATCTCCTTTCCTGTCTAAACATTCTCGCCAATCATTCCTGATATTTCTTTTGACCTCACTATCAATACTGAAATACTTGGCATGCTCTGTCTTGTAATTTTCATTACTTCCTCGAAAACTTTAAGAAATCAATTTCTGTCTTCTTTTTATAGTATCCCAAGTATCATTTGATATCCATGGATTTCTCCTTGTAACTGCATGTCCAAAAACTTCATCTCTTAAAGTCTCTTAAGACTGTAAATCGATTCCTACATTCAGTTACAAAGATTTCTATGCTCATCCTCTAGAAGCTTAGTTGTATCAAACTTAGGTATTCTATCTACATTTCTTTTGGGTTCTTTCAGTTTTGATATTTGTGTGGAAATGGGGAGCTGGTGATCACTACCAATAACTGCACCTCTATAGCTTGTTACATTTCCCAGAGTCCTCCTTCTCTCTTTGTCAATAGCTATGTGATCTATTTGATATTTATAATTGCCACACGGTGAAGTCCTTGTATATTTTTGGATCTCCTTGTGCTGGAAAAGAGTACCTCCAATAACAAGATTGTTTGTTGAACAATAACTTATAAAATGTGCCCCATTTTCATTTGTAACTTCGCCAAGAACCTCAACACCCATCACATTTTCTATCCCTTGATTATTCCTTCCAACTTTAGCATTGAAGTCATTAATCACAATTTTCATATCTCTCTAGGTTCTCACCTATTATACTCTACAGTTCTTCACAGTATTCATCTTTCCTTTCTTCGGGGAAACTGAAACAGGAATGTGAACTACTATATAGGCTTAGTGATTTCCCATTTATAGTCAATTTATTTTAGTGAGTCAGATTGGCACAGACTATTAGTTTCCTAATAGTTGATCGGTCGGAAGTATTTTGTCCGAATACTATAATTGTTTTCGAAACTTATTTACTAACCCATATTTCTCCCTCAGATATAGGTTTTGTCAATAAATAATGTTAAAGAATAAATATATTATAAAGTATCGTGATGGTAATTCTAAATTTAATAACAACACCCGCCGAAGTCAACGACAGGAGCTTGTTTTCGGATACACACTGCATAATTTTGTAACTTTTCACATTTTTTGAACACAAATTGGGATAAATTACACTAAGCATAAGAAAAACATGTTGTTATAAATTTTCTTTGAATACCAGACTTAATAAAACTAGCTATTGGTGAAAATAGCTGTTAGATAAAAGCAGGACCCACTTAGAATGAGTCCTGGGTAAGAGGAACATTCAAACTGTCAAACACCGGAGAGGGAATGGAAAGAGAGAAGGAAGGGTGAAATTACGAATTCGTTTTACTGTAATTTTTATGCAGTTATGCAACACTACAGTATCCTCAAACCAAAAAATATTACCAAGTTTTTTTATTTGTATTTATGATGAAGATTTTACATTGTTAGTGTCTAACAGCTATCCTTTGAATTGATCCGATATCAGGGCTAGTTACTCCCAGCCGTTCATTGTACATTTAGAATCAAAAGAACGCAGACACCCGGGGGAAATCTTTCGTCAGATGCCTCTAGTGTTCCCATGACAAAACAGAAAAGGTGTTGCTCTTCTTACTAGTACTATGAAATGGGCGGAACCCTCTCCAACCTTAACGAATCAAAGACAGCAAAGGAGTGTTTTTGCTAGTGAAAGCATTTAAATTTTACAAATTGAGTAGGCATATTTCATATATATATATATATATATATATATATATATATATATATATATATATATATATATATATATTTATATATGTATATATATTTATATATATATATATATATATATATATATATATATATATATATATATATATTTATTTATATATATATGTATGTATATATATCATGAATCCGAAAATCATGTAGAAATTATTGGAGTATCACAGATAAACAATTCCTTCCGTTAACAGCTACATTAGATTATTTCGACATTAGTCTTGTTCAAGTCACCGATGTAAGAAAAAGTACTTTCAGATATGGTTCGATGTCAAATAATGATAAAACAAAAACACTATACATGAGTTATGCCGGCCTAAATGACATTCAGAGAGAGAGAGAGAGAGAGAGAGAGAGAGAGAGAGAGAGAGAGAGAGAGAGAGAGATTCGGCCTGAATGCATCGTTTTTAATATATTTGTAGTACGTTGGTCAAAATTCGCACGTAACTTTTTGAGTTAGGTTGGTGACAAACAAATAGACAGAGGTGAAAACATGTCCTCTTTGGCGGAGGTAATAATAATGATAATAATAATAATAATAATAATAATAATAATAATAATAATAATAATAATAATTGGACCAAAACGTAAATTTTGAGAGTTCTGACGAGGTGAATACTGGCCCGCGCACTGAGCCTTTTTATAATTTGGAATTGCAAGATATTTCTTTGGATTTATTAAACGTAATTAGTTCTTCTTACCTTCTAAACTCCTGGAATTTATCCATTTATTTATTGTATTGGTTTTTACATTTATTTTGTTAGTTCTATTTCAGTCTGCTACTCCATCCTCCTTATTTTGTAGAATTTCCACCGATTTACACACACGAATACACACATAATATATATATATACATATATATATATATATATATCTTTTATGATGTTTTCTTTTGTTTATATATATATATATATATATATATATATATATATAATATATATATATATATATATATATATAATTTTTATATCTTTTATGTTTTATTTTGTTTCATAAACCTATTAGAATACATTTATATTTATCTAAATTTGTGTGTGTATTAACTAAGTACCAAGTATGCTTATTTATTTGAAATTTTTTTAAAGTAGTTGAAATCCTATCACTGAAAGTATCTACTTATAGTATGTCAACTATGAAATCAGATTTATTTTTATATTTTGCTATAGTATTTGCTTAAAAAATCGATTGTTGTTAAATGTCCTCGAATCATTCATAGCGTTTACGAAAAATATGTTGAGTAGAATACCAATTCGGTTAACGGGAAATAGAATAAGATTTAGAAAATAATAGTAATTCAGAGTCGCATGACATTTCGAGTCAATGAAAAAGTTAAAGAAAGAAAAATTTACTTTGTGATAGTGACCAGAATACTATACGTGTTTATATTCTCAAACTTTTAATTGAGTTCGGGACTCGTCCGCTTTTATAAATTAGTAGACAGGAACTCCTATCTGGGCCATGATATGTGATGCCAAAGGTCTAGTCACTCTAGTGTATGTCCTGAAAACTGCCTTTTACCTCTCTGGACCTATGCAGAGAGGCAGGTGCCTGTTTGCTCGTTGACTATGTGAAGTTGTCAGCCAGAATGGAGGATAGCAGGTGAAGTATACTTATTGAAACAGGAGAGGTTAACGCACAAATCGCAGTTCCTTATTACCTTCGTTATCAATGTCTCTGATTTACCCATCCTTAACTTTGGATGTTTTCCTGTTTTATTCTTTTTTTTTAAATGCTTAACCACTTTCATGAGCTTCAGCTTATAGTTTTGGAAAGATGGCTTTTTAACAACTTATTACAGTGTGTTTATTTATTAGCAAAAACAGGAATCAGCCTTACTTATCTTTAATATTAGATAACTTGAGTCTTCACTTGTTTATATATGGTGATTATTACATTCATTGTAAAATATACGTGTCGACAAATCACGTAATTTTATTATTTGTTCTTTGTTTACCAGAACATCCTTATTTCACTCATCCTTCTTCCCAATTATTGATATTATTTTGTTTTCCTATATCCACTTTAAACAATCTTTTAAGAATGACTAAACTCTGAACAAAATACCAGTATTTCTCCTGCAGGACATTGTATTGGTTACAATCGCCTTTCTCTCGATCTTCTCTTTACATCACCTTTCATGCGTTGTACCACTTCATACCATATGAAGTTAAACCTTTGCCTTCTCGTATCTACTTACGTGTTCCAATTCCCTTCAATATATCAAGCAACCATTTTGACAACCTTGGTTATTGACTGACTTTACGCCTAGCTCATTACTCCACAGTTTATTTCCATGCGCAAAACTTAAAAAAAAAAAGACTTGAATTAGTTTGAAATTTAGGAATTTGGCATTGCTCTATTATTTCATAATGTCATTTGCGTTCTGGGATCCTGACATTTGACACAAAATATTCCTATTTCGAACGTGCTCAGGTAATTATTTTACCGTAAAAGATGAATCGCAGAATAATCTTCACTCTTGTCTTGAAGTTGAACTTTTGTATTTATCATCATTTTGCAAATAATTCATGCCCCTCATATTGCAAGCATATACCTACTTTCTTGAAATTTTATGTATGAGCTGGTCAACTGCAAATTGCTACGAAATTCATTGAATCCTGCAATGCAAACGAGGCAGTTTTTTTTTATTATTATTTTATTTTTTTTTATTTTTACAAAATGAGACGATAAGATTTAAAATTAAATTCCAATTAAAGCCTTCTGCATTTCTTGTGAGGCTTCTGTGACAACCTGTACTTTAATGCTTTCTTCATCTTCCAAGTTGTGTTTTCAGTTCACGTCTTGATTTAATTGCGAAGATAAATTTCTGCAATTCGAGTTTAAATTCAAATTCAAATACTTGCTATTTTCTCTCATTCTTTGCTGGCTCCTTTTCCCCACTTTGCGACCCAATGTGTTCGCTAATTTTTTTTAGTCAGCAAAGGAATAAAACATATATATATTTTTTTGTAAATGTTGAAATGTCCTTCCTTCTGATCTTATACCTTCACATTTTACATTTGGCTTTGCCTCTTTCCCAGCCAGTGTGTTAAGGTTTGTCTCCTCAGTCGCCGATTCGATTATTCATTCACGGAATTC